>NW_027011832.1:0-22031 GCF_036934945.1 Oncorhynchus masou masou | reverse complement strand
TGTCTGGTAGACACAAAACAGTCCTGTCTGGTAGTGCAGACACAAAACAGTCCTGGGTCTGTGTAGACACAAAACAGACACGACTGGTGTAGACACCAAAAACAGTCAGTGTCTGCTGTGTAGACACAAAACAGTCATGTCTGGTGTAGACACAAAACAGTCATGTCTGGTGTAGACACAAAACAGTCATGTCTGGTGTAGACACAAAACAGTCATGTCTGGTGTTGACACAAAACAGTCATGTCTGGTGTAGACACAAAACAGTCATGTCTGGTGTAGACACAAAACAGTCCTGTCTGGTGTAGACACAAAACAGTCCTGTCTGGTGTAGACACAAAACAGTCATGTCTGGTGTTGACACAAAACAGTCATGTCTGGTGTAGACACAAAACAGTCATGTCTGGTGTAGACACAAAACAGTCATCTGGTGAGACACAAAACATCAAGGTCTGGGTAGACACAAAACAGTCATGTCTGGTGTAGACACAAAACAGTCATGTCTGGTGTAGACACAAAACAGTCATGTCTGGTGACACAAATAGTCATGTCTGGTGTAGACACAAAACAGTCATGTCTGGTGTAGACACAAAACAGTCATGTCTGGTGTAGACACAAAACAGTCATGTCTGGTGTAGACACAAAACAGAAAAACAATCACCCACAACTCAAGGGTGAAAACAGGCTTCCTAAGTATGGTTCTCAATCAGGGAGAACGATTGACAGCTGCCTCAGATTGAGAACCATACCAGGCCAAACACAGAAATACCAAATCATATAAAAACTAAAATCGACAAACCACCCAACTCACGCCCTGACCAAACTAAAACAAAGACATAATAAAAGACAACCCACCCAACTCACGCCCTGACCACACTAAAACAAAGACATAATAAAAGACAACCCACCCAACTCACGCCCTGACCATACTAAAACAAAGACATAATAAAAGACAACCCACCCAACTCACGCCCTGACCATACTAAAACAAAGACATAATCAAAGACAACCCACCCAACTCACGCCCTGACCACACTAAAACAAAGACATAATAAAAGACAACCCACCCAACTCACGCCCTGACCACACTAAAACAAAGACATAATAAAAGACAACCCACCCAACTCACGCCCTGACCATACTAAAACAAAGACATAATCAAAGACAACCCACCCAACTCACGCCTGACCATACTAAAACAAAGACATAATAAAAGACAACCCACCCAACTCACGCCCTGACCATACTAAAACAAAGACATAATAAAAGACAACCCACCCAACTCACGCCCTGACCACACTAAAACAAAGACATAATAAAAGACAACCCACCCAACTCACGCCCCTGACCATACTAAAACAAAGACATAATAAAAGACAACCCACCCAACTCACGCCGTGACCACACTAAAACAAAGACATAATAAAAGACAACCCACCCAACTCACGCCCCTGACCATATTAAAAACAAATACATAATAAAAGACAACCCACCCAACTCACGCCCTGACCATACTAAAACAAAGACATACTAAAAGACAACCCACCCAACTCACGCTAGACCACACTAAAACAAAGACATAATAAAAGACAACCCACCCAACTCACGCCCTGACCATACTAAAAACAAAGACATAATAAAAGACAACCCACCCAACTCACGCCCTGACCACACTAAAACAAAGACATAATAAAAAGACAACCCACCCAACTCACGCTCTGGCCATACTAAAACAAAGACATAATCAAAGACAACCCACCCAACTCACGCCCTGACCATACTGAAACAAAGACATAATAAAAGACAAACCCACCCAACTCCACGCCCTGACCATACTTAAACAAAGACATAATAAAGACAACCCACCCAACTCACGCCCCTGACCACACTAAAACAAAGACATAATAAAAGACAACCCACCCAACTCACGCCCTGACCATACTAAAACAAAGACATAATAAAAGACAACCCACCCAACTCACGCCCTGACCACACTAAAACAAAGACATAATAAAAGACAAACCCACCCAACTCACGCCCTGACCATACTAAAACAAAGACATAATAAAGACAACCCACCCAACTCACGCCAGCTGACCATACTAAAACAAAGACATAATAAAAGACAACCCACCCAACTCACGCCCTGACCATACTAAAACAAAGACATAATAAAAGACAACCCACCCAACTCACGCCGTGACCACACTAAAACAAAGACATAACAAAAGGTCAGAACGTGACAACAGGCCTATTTGAAGTCCTGTGGTGAGACTGTTGAATTTGTACAGAGCCTCACAATCATCACATCACTACACTGCTATCATCCTCTTCTACCACTTCACCTCATCTTTCCCAAACATTACTGTTCTGGTCCTCCCTTCTCTTTATCAATTCTCCTTTTTTCTTATTGAATTAAACTTCAACAACGTCCTTTTTGCCTCCGTGGATCAATGTTGACTTCTTCTGCCCGTTCCCAAAATCATTATTTGCCGATTGTCTGTGCCGGCTATTTGCCACGCATACAGTTAACCCCTCAAGGTTAGGTTTAGTACTAATTCCAGATACACTAAAATAATGAAAGAAATGTAGCCTATAGATAGAAAATTGCACAGGAATGATACATTTATGGATTATTTAAGGTATTGTTTTCTCTTTATTCAACCTCCAATATTTAATGACCCTAAATACCATCTGTCCCGCGGATATAATTGCAGGGACTGCAGGTTCACTAGTGTGAATGTGTTTGGGTTTTGTGTGAGAGTGTCAGTGTGGAGTGTGTGAGTGGGTTTGGGTTTTGTGTGAGAGTGTCAGTGTGGAGTGTGTGAGTGGGTTTGGGTTTTGTGTGAGAGTGTCAGTGTGGAGTGTGTGAGTGGGTTTGGGTTTTGTGTGAGAGTGTCAGTGTGGAGTGTGTGAGTGGGTTTGGGTTTTGTGTGAGAGTGTCAGTGTGGAGTGTGTGAGTGGGTTTGGGTTTTGTGTGAGAGTGTCAGTGTGGAGTGTGTGAGTGGGTTTGTATATAGTGTTTACAGATGGTATTGTGAGTGTCAGATAGGGCCAGAGCAGATAGTCTGGGTAACCACTTATTAACCAATTAGCAGTCACATGGCTTGAGGGTAGAAGACGCCTCGGAGCCTTCTGGTCTGAAAGCCGTTCACCGGCTACTGTTCACCGGATGGGAGCAGAGTGAACAGTCTGTGGCTCGGGTGGTTGGAGTCTTTGTCAACTTTTCGAGCCTTCCTCTGACACTGCCTGCCTGGGCTGTCTGCCCCACCCTCTGTCTGCCCCGCCCTCTGTCTGCCCCACCCTCTGTCTGCCCCACCCTCTGTATTGATTTGCTGTCGAGGACGGTGTATTTACCAAGTGGTGATGCAGACAGTCAAGATGCTCTCGATGGTGAAGGGACTAGGGGGAAGAGGTGCTGTCGTGCCCTCTTCACGACCCTGCGGGTGTGTGTGGACCATGTTAAGTCCTCAGTGACACGGACGCCAAGGAACTAGAAGCTCTCAACTCGTAGTTAGACGTCATCCAACACTTTTTCACAAAAACCTCCTCACCAGTCGACCATGTTCTGATAATCAAATGAAACAGTGGTAATGTCACAGTACAAAACGCTCACAGTACAAAGCACTGAGTTCTATTGCTGTGACTTGTAATGTAGGTTTCACATCCACTGCGGGATGTTCTCTTAACCCATTTTTTGAAAATGTAGAATGAAATGTATTGTTTTAGTGTGTTAAGAAGGGAAGTGCAGTCAACACCTTGAACATAAAGATTGAAGAATGGTTCATGATGTTCTGGACTGATGTTAGGGACTTGAGATATCACCACATGGGAAGCATAGCAGTGCACCATTCAATGTCGCCCGGAGCTGTCAAACAGCACAGAGGGTGTGGATCAGTACCTTATTAAAGCCGTTTGTGATATTACAACAACACTGTTTCCCCTGCTGACATCACCGCACATGAGACTGAAACACACAATGTTTACTGTCATTTTAGACTGAGCTGAGCGATGCTCCTCAATATCACCAATTAAAGCGTTGGTGGGGGATGCTGTCACCCCCCCCCCCCCCCCCCACTGCTGATTCCATCTTTAAGCCCCAATCAATTACATTTACTGACCAAATATCACCAGTTTCATATTCATGTTGATGACTAATCAATCTAACTTTGTGTGTTCACGCCAGCTCAAGGAGAGACTGAGAACTGTTTCATATTCATTCAGACAGCCTATACGTTCCCTTGGCAACATTGAGGGTTCATATTCACTGGCTGTCTGGGTTGGCCCAGGATAACTGTGTCATATCCTCACGGCCGTTAAATAAAATATATTTTTCCCTCTCTTGCCTCTCTGCCCTTTGGATTAAAATGTAAAGTAGTCACTGGCTAAAAGCCGTAGCCTTTCTGTCAGCTTTAAGATGCACTTTGGGCAGCGAGTCTCAGAGTCTAGAAGGTTCCAGGAGAGATGAAAATATAGTAGAAGAAGAAAGAGAGAAAGAGAAGGAGGATGAGAGAGGGAGAGCAGACAGGTCATGTTGCAGCTACAATGGGCCAATTCTTCTGAAAAAGTTGGCTTCCTCCATCTCTCCCTGCCCTCTCTCCTCCATCTCTCTGCCCTCTCTCCTCCATCTCTCTGCCCTCTTCCCTCCATCTCTCTGCCCTCTCTCCTCCATCTCTCTGCCCTCTCTCCTCCATCTCTCTGCCCTCTCTCCTCCATCTCTGCCCTACTCTCCCTCCATCTCTCTGCCCTCTTCTCCTCCATCTCTCTGCCCTCTCTCCTCCATCTCTCTGCCCTCTCTCCTCCATCACTCTGCCCTCTCTCCTCCATCTCTCTGCCCTCTCTCCTCCATCCTCTGCCCTCTCTCCTCCATCTCTCTGCCCTCTCTCCTCCATCTCTGCCCTCTCCTCCATCTCTCTGCCCTCCTCCATCTCTCTGCCCTCTCTCCTCCATCTCTCTGCCCTCTCTCCTCCATCTCTCTGCCCTCTCTCCTCCATCTCTCTGCCCTCTCTCCTCCATCTCTCTGCCCTCTCTCCTCCATCTCTCTGCCCTCTCTCCTCCATCTCTCTGCCCTCTCTCCTCCATCACTCTGCCCTCTCTCCTCCATCTTTCTGCCCTCTCTCTTCCATCTCTCTGCCCTCTCTCCTCCATCTCTCTGCCCCTCTCTCCTCCATCTCTCTGCCCTCTCTCCTCCATCACTCTGCCCCTCTCTCCTCCATCTCTCTGCCCTCTCTCCTCCATCTCTCTGCCCTCTCTCCTCCATCTCTCTGCCCTCTCTCCTCCATCCTCTGCCCTCTCTCCTCCATCTCTCTGCCCTCTCTCCTCCATCTCTCTGCCCTCTCTCCCCCATCTCTCTGCCCTCTCTCCTCCATCTCTCTGCCCTCTCTCCTCCATCACTCTGCCCTCTCTCCTCCATCCTCTGCCCTCCCTCCTCCATCACTCTGCCCTCTCTCCTCCATCACTCTGCCCTCTCTCCTCTATCTCTCTGCCCTCTCTCCTCCATCTCTCTGCCCTCTCTCCTCCATCTCTCTGCCCTCTCTCCTCCATCACTCTGCCCTCCTCTCCTCCATCTCTCTGCCTTCCCTCCTCCATCACTCTGCCCTCTCTCCTCCATCACTCTGCCCTCTCTCCTCCATTTCTCTGCCCTCTCTCCTCCATCTCTCTGCCCTCTCTCCTCCATCTCTCTGCCCTCTCTCCTCCATCACTCTGCCCTCTCTCCTCCATCTCTCTGCCTTCCTCCTCCATCACTCTGCCCTCTCTCCTCCATCACTCTGCCCTCTCTCCTCCATCTCTCTGCTCTCTCTCCTCCATCTCTCTGCCCTCTCTCCTCCATCTCTCTGCCCTCTCTCCTCCATCACTCTGCCCTCTCTCCTCCATCTCTCTGCCTTCTCTCCTCCATCACTCTGCCCTCTCTCCTCCATCCTCTGCCCTCTCTCCTCCATCACTCTGCCCTCTCTCCTCTATTTCTCTGCCCTCTCTCCTCCATCTCTCTGCCCTCTCTCCTCTATTTCTCTGCCCTCTCTCCTCCATCTCTCTGCCCTCTCTCCTCTATCTCTCTGCCCTTTCTACCCCATCTCCTGATTTTCCTGTTTGCTGTATCTGTGTGGAGATAAATCGCAACCACCAGAACTTCCTCAAGGGCTGGCAGGAGAGAGGGGTTAGAAACATGAAAGCCTCACGCTCAAATATTAGCTATCTGCTAAGTATACAAGATAAAAGAACACAGTTTCACAGTCTCAGACACAACCCCCCCCCCACACACACACACACACGGACCACAAACACGGACCACAAACACAAACAGGCACACTGAAAACGACGAAGTTGCAGATTTACTTGTTGCTTCAGTTACTTTTGGTTCTGTGGGAGTGGTGTCTCCTTGTTGGTGAGAAAGAGAGAGATGGAAAGAGTAGGAAGGGATGAGAGAGAGAGCTCTTTTGGTTATCTCAACCCTCCTTATGCCCCCGCCACAAAGAGAGGAACAGGGAGATAAAGACATCCAATATTGCCTCTGCACCCTTTTTGGGAGCATGTTTTAACACGAGACCTGGATAATACATCCTCCCAAAACCCATTTACAAAGACCAAGATAAATCTACAGACCTTTATACAGCAGCCGTACTACAGACAGAGGAGGACGAGGGAGAGAAAGGAGAGGAGGAGGGAGAGGAGGAGGAGGAACATGAAGGAGTGATTTTTGTGAGAATGGGTGGATAGAGGGAGGCAAGGAGGAAAGGACAACGGAGGGAAATGTATAAATAGAATAAGGGTGAAAGAGAAGGATGAGGGAGAAAGATAGGGATGAGGGTGAAAGAGAGGGATGAGGGGTGAAGAGAGAGGGATGAGGGGAGAAAGAGAGGGATGAGGGTGAAAGAGAGGGATGAGGGAGTAAGAGAGGGATGAGGCAAAAGAGAGGGATGAGGGAGAAAGAGAGGGATAAGGGAGAAAGAGAGGGATGAGGGTGAAAGTGAGGGATGAGGGAGAAAGAGAGGGATGAGGGAGAAAGAGAGGGATGAGGGTGAAAGAGAGGGATAAGGGAGAAAGAGAGGGATGAGGGTGAAAGAGAGGGATGAGGAATCTAAACTTTTGTAGAGGGAAAAGTGGAAAGAGGGAATAATTTGAAGAACAGAAAATATATAATTCTCTAACAAATAGGTCCTCGTGACCATCTTGACAGACTGACCTACGTGTCTCAATGGGAGACACCTCTTCCACTCTAACCCTTCTGCCAGTTGTAGTCAACATGTGTCTGTCCTTCTGTCCTCACCCTTCACATCTCACCCTCAGCTTCACACCTCAACCACCACCTACACTACACAGGACATACTCAGCAGGTATCTTGCCCTCAGCAGGTAAGGTGCCACGTTAGTGGGTTTTTACAGATTGTTTTTCAACTGTGATGCCACCCTACCCTACAGATGTAGTATCTTAATTTGACCTGTACTGTTGCAGCAAAATATGTCTGGAACAGCAGGATTAATGCATTTAGTCCATAATGTTGCTTGATCGGTGATTACGGTATTAGCTGGTAAAAATGAGGCAACAGTGAATTCATGTAAATCACAAAGCTCATCTGCATTTCCTTCTAAGCAAAGAAAATATTCTCAGCGATGAAGGAGTTATCAAATTAAGAACCTACACCTGTATATTTGTCTGTGTCTTTGTAGGCTGAGAATAGTTCTTACCAGAGCATTTCAGAAACAGCCCAGCAACACTAAGGACTCTAGGGTGTTGTCACCTTGAATGTTGAATTATTACATCACTTATTTTGTTACAAATCAAATCAACATTTATTTTTCAGATGCGCCGAATACAACAAGTGTACCTTGAAATGCTTACTGATAAACCCGTAACCAACAGCGCACTTCAAGAGGAGTTCAGCAAATATTTACCAAGTAGACTTAAGTAACAAGTAATAATAAAAGTAACAGAATAATGAGGCTACTGTATATACAGGGGGCACCGGTACCGAGTCTGTGTGCAGGGGTAACAGAATAATGAGGCTACTGTATATACAGGGGGCACCGGTACCGAGTCTGTGTGCAGGGGTAACAGAATAATGAGGCTACTATACAGAGGGCACCGGTACCGAGTCTGTGTGCAGGGGTAACAGAATAATGAGGCTACTGTATATACAGGGGCACCGGTACCGAGTCTGTGTGCAGGGGTAACAGAATAATGAGGCTTTATACAGGGGGCACCGGTACCGAGTCTGTGTGCAGGGGTAACAGAATAATGAGGCTATATACAGGGGGCACCGGTACCGAGTCTGTGTGCAGGGGTAACAGAATAATGAGGCTACTGTATATACAGGGGCACCGGTACCGAGTCTGTGTGCAGGGGTAACAGAATAATGAGGCTACTGTATATACAGGGGCACCGGTACCGAGTCTGTGTGCAGGGGTAACAGAATAATGAGGCTATATACAGGGGCACCGGTACCGAGTCTGTGTGCAGGGGTAACAGAATAATGAGGCTATATACAGGGGGCACCGGTACCGAGTCTGTGTGCAGGGGTAACAGAATAATGAGGCTATATACAGGGGGCACCGGTACCGAGTCTGTGTGCAGGGGTAACAGAATAATGAGGCTATATACAGGGGGCACCGGTACCGAGTCTGTGTGCAGGGGTAACAGAATAATGAGGCTATATAACAGGGGGCACCGGTACACGAGTCTGTGTGCAGGGGTAACAGAATAATGAGGCTATATACAGGGGCACCGGTACCGAGTCTGTGTGCTGGGTGTAACAGAATAATGAGGCTACTGTATATACAGGGGGCACCGGTACCGAGTCTGTGTGCAGGTGTAACAGAATAATGAGGCTACTGTATATACAGGGGGCACCGGTACCGAGTCTGTGTGCAGGGGTATCAGAATAATGAGGCTACTATACAGGGGGCACCGGTACCGAGTCTGTGTGCAGGGGTAACAGAATAATGAGGCTATATACAGGGGGCACCGGTACCGAGTCTGTGTGCAGGGGTAACAGAATAATGAGGCTATATACAGGGGGCACCGGTACCGAGTCTGTGTGCAGGGGTAACAGAATAATGAGGCTATATACAGGGGCACCGGTACCGAGTCTGTGTGCAGGGGTAACAGAATAATGAGGCTACTGTATTACAGGGGCACCGGTACCGAGTCTGTGTGCAGGGGTAACAGAATAATGAGGCTATATACAGGGGGCACCGGTACCGAGTCTGTGTGCAGGGGTAACAGAATAATGAGGCTATATACAGGGGGCACCGGTACCGAGTCTGTGTGCAGGGGTAACAGAATAATGAGGCTATATACAGGGGCACCGGTACCGAGTCTGTGTGCAGGGGTAACAGAATAATGAGGCTATATACAGGGGGCACCGGTACCGAGTCTGTGTGCAGGGGTAACAGAATAATGAGGCTTTATACAGGGGGCACCGGTACCGAGTCTGTGTGCAGGTGTAACAGAATAATGAGGCTATATACAGGGGGCACCGGTACCGAGTCTGTGTGCAGGTATAACAGAATAATGAGGCTATATACAGGGGCACCGGTACCGAGTCTGTGTGCAGGGGTAACAGAATAATGAGGCTATATACAGGGGCACCGGTACCGAGTCTGTGTGCAGGTGTAACAGAATAATGAGGCTATATACAGGGGCACCGGTACCGAGTCTGTGTGCAGGGGTAACAGAATAATGAGGCTATATACAGGGGCACCGGTACCGAGTCTGTGTGCAGGGGTAACAGAATAATGAGGCTATATACAGGGGCACCGGTACCGAGTCTGTGTGCAGGGGTAACAGAATAATGAGGCTATATACAGGGGGCACCGGTACCGAGTCTGTGTGCAGGTGTAACAGAATAATGAGGCTATATACAGGGGGCACCGGTACCGAGTCTGTGTGCAGGTATAACAGAATAATGAGGCTATATACAGGGGGCACCGGTACCGAGTCTGTGTGCAGGTTAACAGAATAATGAGGCTATATACAGGGGGCACCGGTACCGAGTCTGTGTGCAGGAGTAACAGAATAATGAGGCTATATACAGGGGCACCGGTACCGAGTCTGTGTGCAGGGGTAACAGAATAATGAGGCTATATACAGGGGGCACCGGTACCGAGTCTGTGTGCAGGGGTAACAGAATAATGAGGCTATATACAGGGGGCACCGGTACCGAGTCTGTGTGCAGGTGTAACAGAATAATGAGGCTATATACAGGGGGCACCGGTACCGAGTCTGTGTGCAGGTATAACAGAATAATGAGGCTATATACAGGGGGCACCGGTACCGAGTCTGTGTGCAGGTGTAACAGAATAATGAGGCTATATACAGGGGCACCGGTACCGAGTCTGTGTGCAGGGGTAACAGAATAATGAGGCTATATACAGGGGCACCGGTACCGAGTCTGTGTGCAGGGGTAACAGAATAATGAGGCTATATACAGGGGGCACCGGTACCGAGTCTGTGTGCAGGTGTAACAGAATAATGAGGCTATATACAGGGGCACCGGTACCGAGTCTGTGTGCAGGGGTAACAGAATAATGAGGCTACTGTATATACAGGGGGAACCGGTACCGAGTCTGTGTGCAGGGGTAACAGAATAATGAGGCTATATACAGGGGCACCGGTACCGAGTCTGTGTGCAGGGGTAACAGAATAATGAGGCTATATACAGGGGCACCGGTACCGAGTCTGTGTGCAGGGGTAACAGAATAATGAGGCTTATATACAGGGGCACCGGTACCGAGTCTGTGTGCAGGGGTAACAGAATAATGAGGCTATATACAGGGGGCACCGGTACACGAGTCTGTGTGCAGGGGTAACAGAATAATGAGGCTATATACAGGGGGCACCGGTACCGAGTCTGTGTGCAGGTGTAACAGAATAATGAGGCTATATACAGGGGGCACCGGTACCGAGTCTGTGTGCAGGTGTAACAGAATAATGAGGCTATATAAAGGGCACCGGTACCGAGTCTGTGTGCAGGGGTAACAGAATAATGAGGCAATATACAGGGGGCACCGGTACCGAGTCTGTGTGCAGGGGTAACAGAATAATGAGGCTATATACAGGGGGCACCGGTACCGAGTCTGTGTGCAGGGGTAACAGAATAATGAGGCTATATACAGGGGGCACCGGTACCGAGTCTGTGTGCAGGGTAACAGAATAATGAGGCTATATACAGGGGGCAACGGTATCAAGTCTGTGTGCAGGGGTAACAGAATAATGAGGCTACTGTATATACAGGGGCACCGGTACCGAGTCTGTGTGCAGGGGTAACAGAATAATGAGGCTATATACAGGGGCACCGGTATCAAGTCTGTGTGCAGGGGTAACAGAATAATGAGGCTACTGTATATACAGGGGCACCGGTACCGAGTCTGTGTGCAGGGGTAACAGAATAATGAGGCTATATATCAGGGGCACCGGTACCGAGTCTGTGTGCAGGGGTAACAGAATAATGAGGCTATATACAGGGGCACCGGTACAGAGTCTGTGTGCAGGGGTAACAGAATAATGAGGCTATATACATGGGGCACCGGTACCGAGTCTGTGTGCAGGTGTAACAGAATAATGAGGCTATATACAGGGGGCACCGGTACCGAGTCTGTGTGCAGGTGTAACAGAATAATGAGGCTATATACAGGGGGCACCGGTACCGAGTCTGTGTGCAGGGGTAACAGAATAATGAGGCTATATACAGGGGCACCGGTACCGAGTCTGTGTGCAGGGGTAACAGAATAATGAGGCTATATACAGGGGGCACCGGTACCGAGTCTGTGTGCAGGTGTAACAGAATAATGAGGCTATATACAGGGGGCACCGGTACCGAGTCTGTGTGCAGGGGTAACAGAATAATGAGGCTACTGTATATACAGGGGGCACCGGTACTGAGTCTGTGTGCAGGGGTAACAGAATAATGAGGCTATATACAGGGGGCACCGGTACCGAGTCTGTGTGCAGGGGTAACAGAATAATGAGGCTACTGTATATACAGGGGCACCGGTACCGAGTCTGTGTGCCAGGGGTAACAGAATAATGAGGCTATATACAGGGGGCACCGGTACCGAGTCTGTGTGCAGGTGTAACAGAATAATGAGGCTATATACAGGGGGCACCGGTACCGAGTCTGTGTGCAGGGGTAACAGAATAATGAGGCTACTGTATATACAGGGGGCACCGGTACTGAGTCTGTGTGCAGGGGTAACAGAATAATGAGGCTATATACAGGGGGCACCGGTACCGAGTCTGTGTGCAGGTGTAACAGAATAATGAGGCTATATACAGGGGGCACCGGTACCGAGTCTGTGTGCAGGTGTAACAGAATAATGAGGCTATATACAGGGGGCACCGGTACCGAGTCTGTGTGCAGGTGTAACAGAATAATGAGGCTATATACAGGGGGCACCGGTACCGAGTCTGTGTGCAGGTGTAACAGAATAATGAGGCTATATACAGGGGGCACCGGTACCGAGTCTGTGTGCAGGTGTAACAGAATAATGAGGCTATATACAGGGGGCACCGGTACCGAGTCTGTGTGCAGGGGTAACAGAATAATGAGGCTACTGTATACAGGGGGCACCGGTACCGAGTCTGTGTGCAGGTGTAACAGAATAATGAGGCTATATACAGGGGGCACCGGTACCGAGTCTGTGTGCAGGGGTAACAGAATAATGAGGCTATATACAGGGGGCACCGGTACCGAGTCTGTGTGCAGGGGTAACAGAATAATGAGGCTATATACAGGGGCACCGGTACCGAGTCTGTGTGCAGGTGTAACAGAATAATGAGGCTATATACAGGGGCACCGGTATCAAGTCTGTGTGCAGGGGTAACAGAATAATGAGGCTACTGTATATACAGGGGGCACCGGTACCGAGTCTGTGTGCAGGGGTAACAGAATAATGAGGCTATATACAGGGGGCACCGGTACCGAGTCTGTGTGCAGGTGTAACAGAATAATGAGGCTATATACAGGGGCACCGGTACCGAGTCTGTGTGCAGGGGTAACAGAATAATGAGGCTACTGTATATACAGGGGCACCGGTACCGAGTCTGTGTGCAGGTGTAACAGAATAATGAGGCTATATACAGGGGGCACCGGTACCGAGTCTGTGTGCAGGGGTAACAGAATAATGAGGCTATATACAGGGGGCACCGGTACCGAGTCTGTGTGCAGGTGTAACAGAATAATGAGGCTATATACAGGGGGCACCGATACCGAGTCTGTGTGCAGGGGTAACAGAATAATGAGGCTACTGTATATACAGGGGGCACCGGTACGAGTCTGTGTGCAGGGGTAACAGAATAATGAGGCTATATACAGGGGCACCGGTACCGAGTCTGTGTGCAGGTGTAACAGAATAATGAGGCTATATACAGGGGGCACCGATACCGAGTCTGTGTGCAGGGGTAACAGAATAATGAGGCTACTGTATATACAGGGGCACCGGTATCGAGTCTGTGTGCAGGGGTAACAGAATAATGAGGCTATATACAGGGGCACCGGTACCGAGTCTGTGTGCAGGGGTAACAGAATAATGAGGCTATATACAGGGGCACCGGTACCGAGTCTGTGTGCAGGGGTAACAGAATAATGAGGCTACTGTATATACAGGGGCACCGGTACCGAGTCTGTGTGCAGGTGTAACAGAATAATGAGGCTATATACAGGGGCACCGGTATCGAGTCTGTGTGCAGGGGTAACAGAATAATGAGGCTATATACAGGGGCACCGGTACCGAGTCTGTGTGCAGGGGTAACAGAATAATGAGGCTATATACAGGGGGCACTGGTACCGAGTCTGTGTGCAGGGGTAACAGAATAATGAGGCTATATAAAGGGGGCACCGGTACAGAGTCTGTGTGCAGGGGTAACAGAATAATGAGGCTATATACAGGGGGCACTGGTACCGAGTCTGTGTGCAGGTGTAACAGAATAATGAGGCTATATACAGGGGGCACCGGTACCAAGTCTGTGTGCAGGGGTAACAGAATAATGAGGCTACTCGTATATACAGGGGCACCGGTGTACCGAGTCTGTGTGCAGGTGTAACAGAATAATGAGGCTATATAAAGGGGGCACCGGTACAGAGTCTGTGTGCAGGGGTAACAGAATAATGAGGCTATATACAGGGGGCACCGGTACCGAGTCTGTGTGCAGGGGTAACAGAATAATGAGGCTATATACAGGGGCACCGGTACCTAGTCTGTGTGCAGGGGTAACAGAATAATGAGGCTACTGTATATACAGGGGCACCGGTACCGAGTCTGTGTGCAGGTGTAACAGAATAATGAGGCTATATACAGGGGGCACCGGTATCGAGTCTGTGTGCAGGGGTAACAGAATAATGAGGCTATATACAGGGGCACCGGTACCGAGTCTGTGTGCAGGGGTAACAGAATAATGAGGCTATATACAGGGGGCACCGATACCGAGTCTGTGTGCAGGGGTAACAGAATAATGAGGCTACTGTATACAGGGGCACCGGTACCGAGTCTGTGTGCAGGTGTAACAGAATAATGAGGCTATATACAGGGGGCACCGGTATCGAGTCTGTGTGCAGGGGTAACAGAATAATGAGGCTATATACAGGGGCACCGGTACCGAGTCTGTGTGCAGGGGTAACAGAATAATGAGGCTATATACAGGGGGCACCGGTACCGAGTCTGTGTGCAGGGGTAACAGAATAATGAGGCTATATACAGGGGCACCGGTACCGAGTCTGTGTGCAGGGTAACAGAATAATGAGGCTATATACAGGGGCACCGGTACCGAGTCTGTGTGCAGGTGTAACAGAATAATGAGGCTATATAAAGGGGGCACCGGTACAGAGTCTGTGTGCAGGGGTAACAGAATAATGAGGCTATATACAGGGGGCACCGGTACCGAGTCTGTGTGCAGGGGTAACAGAATAATGAGGCTATATACAGGGGGCACCGGTACCGAGTCTGTGTGCAGGGGTAACAGAATAATGAGGCTATATACAGGGGGCACCGGTACCGAGTCTGTGTGCAGGTGTAACAGAATAATGAGGCTATATACAGGGGCACCCGGTACCGAGTCTGTGTGCAGGTGTAACAGAATAATGAGGCTATATACAGGGGCACCCGGTACCGAGTCTGTGTGCAGGTGTAACAGAATAATGAGGCTATATACAGGGGCACCGTACCGAGTCTGTGTGCAGGTGTAACAGAATAATGAGGCTATATACAGGGGCACCGGTACCAAGTCTGTGTGCATGGGTAACAGAATAATGAGGCTATATACAGGGGCACCGGTACCAGTCTGTGTGCAGGGGTACAGAATAATGAGGCTATATACAGGGGCACCGGTACCGAGTCTGTGTGCAGGGGTAACAGAATAATGAGGCTATATACAGGGGCACCGGTACCGAGTCTGTGTGCAGGTGTAACAGAATAATGAGGCTATATACAGGGGCACCGGTACCGAGTCTGTGTGCAGGTGTAACAGAATAATGAGGCTATATACAGGGGCACCGGTACCGAGTCTGTGTGCAGGGGTAACAGAATAATGAGGCTATATACAGGGGGCACCGGTACCGAGTCTGTGTGCAGGGGTAACAGAATAATGAGGCTACTGTATATACAGGGGCACCGGTACCGAGTCTGTGTGCCGGGGGTAACAGAATAATGAGGCTATATACAGGGGGCACCGGTACCGAGTCTGTGTGCAGGTGTAACAGAATAATGAGGGCTATATACAGGGGGCACCGGTACCGAGTCTGTGTGCAGGTGTAACAGAATAATGAGGCTATATACAGGGGGCACCGGTACCGAGTCTGTGTGCAGGTGTAACAGAATAATGAGGCTATATACAGGGGGCACCGGTACCGAGTCTGTGTGCAGGGGTAACAGAATAATGAGGCTACTGTATATACAGGGGGCACCGGTACTGAGTCTGTGTGCAGGGGTAACAGAATAATGAGGCTATATACAGGGGCACGGGTACCGAGTCTGTGTGCAGGGGTAACAGAATAATGAGGCTACTGTATATACAGGGGGCACCGGTACTGAGTCTGTGTGCAGGTGTAACAGAATAATGAGGCTATATACAGGGGGCACCGGTACCGACTCTGTGTGCAGGTGTAACAGAATAATGAGGCTATATACAGGGCACCGGTACCGAGTCTGTGTGCAGGTGTAACAGAATAATGAGGCTATATACAGGGGGCACCGGTACCGAGTCTGTGTGCAGGGGTAACAGAATAATGAGGCTACTGTATATACAGGGGCACCGGTACCGAGTCTGTGTGCCGGTGTAACAGAATAATGAGGCTATATACAGGGGGCACCGGTACCGAGTCTGTGTGCAGGTGTAACAGAATAATGAGGCTTATATACAGGGGGCACCGGTACCGAGTCTGTGTGCAGGTGTAACAGAATAATGAGGCTATATACAGGGGCACCGGTACCGAGTCTGTGTGCAGGGGTAACAGAATAATGAGGCTATATACAGGGGGCACCGGTACCGAGTCTGTGTGCAGGTGTAACAGAATAATGAGGCTATATACAGGGGGCACCGGTACCGAGTCTGTGTGCAGGTGTAACAGAATAATGAGGCTATATACAGGGGCACCGGTACCGAGTCTGTGTGCAGGGGTAACAGAATAATGAGGCTATATACAGGGGGCACCGGTACCGAAGTCTGTGTGCAGGGGTAACAGAATAATGAGGCTACTGTATATACAGGGGCACCGGTACCGAGTCTGTGTGCCGGGGTAACAGAATAATGAGGCTATATACAGGGGGCACCGGTACCGAGTCTGTGTGCAGGGGTAACAGAATAATGAGGCTATATACAGGGGGCACCGGTACCGAGTCTGTGTGCAGGTGTAACAGAATAATGAGGCTATATACAGGGGGCACCGGTACCGAGTCTGTGTGCAGGTGTAACAGTAATGAGGCTATATACAGGACCGGTACCGAGTCTGTGTGCAGGGGTACAGAATAATGAGGCTACTGTATATACAGGGGGCACCGGTACTGAGTCTGTGTGCAGGGGTAACAGAATAATGAGGCTATATACAGGGGGCACGGGTACCTGAGTCTGTGTGCAGGGGTAACAGAATAATGAGGCTACTGTATATACAGGGGGCACCGGTACTGAGTCTGTGTGCAGGTGTAACAGAATAATGAGGCTATATACAGGGGCACCGGTACCGACTCTGTGTGCAGGTGTAACAGAATAATGAGGCTATATACAGGGGCACCGGTACCGAGTCTGTGTGCAGGTGTAACAGAATAATGAGGCTATATACAGGGGGCACCGGTACCGAGTCTGTGTGCAGGGGTAACAGAATAATGAGGCTACTGTATATACAGGGGCACCGGTACCGAGTCTGTGTGCAGGGGTAACAGAATAATGAGGCTATATACAGGGGCACCGGTACCGAGTCTGTGTGCAGGTGTAACAGAATAATGAGGCTATATACAGGGGGCACCGGTACCGAGTCTGTGTGCAGGTGTAACAGAATAATGAGGCTATATACAGGGGCACTGGTACCGAGTCTGTGTGCAGGTGTAACAGAATAATGAGGCTATATACAGGGGGCACCGGTACCGAGTCTGTGTGCAGGGGTAACAGAATAATGAGGCTACTGTATATACAGGGGGCACCGGTACTGAGTCTGTGTGCAGGGTAACAGAATAATGAGGCTATATACAGGGGGCACGGGTACCGAGTCTGTGTGCAGGGGTAACAGAATAATGAGGCTACTGTATATACAGGGGGCACCGGTACTGAGTCTGTGTGCAGGTGTAACAGAATAATGAGGCTATATACAGGGGCACCGGTACCGACTCTGTGTGCAGGTGTAACAGAATAATGAGGCTATATACAGGGCACCGGTACCGAGTCTGTGTGCAGGTGTAACAGAATAATGAGGCTACTGTATATACAGGGGGCACCGGTACCAGTCTGTGTGCAGGTGTAACAGAATAATGAGGCTACTGTATATACAGGGGGCACGGGTACCGAGTCTGTGTGCAGGGGTAACAGAATAATGAGGCTACTGTATATACAGGGGCACCGGTACCGAGTCTGTGTGCAGGTGTAACAGAATAATGAGGCTATATACAGGGGCACCGGTACCGACTCTGTGTGCAGGTGTAACAGAATAATGAGGCTATATACAGAGGGCACCGGTACTGAGTCTGTGTGCAGGGGTAACAGAATAATGAGGCTATATACAGGGGGCACCGGTACCGAGTCTGTGTGCAGGTGTAACAGAATAATGAGGCTACTGTATATACAGGGCACCGGTACCGAGTCTGTGTGCAGGGGTAACAGAATAATGAGGCTATATAAAGGGCACCGGTACCGAGTCTGTGTGCAGGGGTAACAGAATAATGAGGCTACTGTATATACAGGGGGCACCGGTACCGAGTCTGTGTGCTGGTGTAACAGAATAATGAGGCTACTGTATATACAGGGGGCACCGGTACCGAGTCTGTGTGCAGGTGTAACAGAATAATGAGGCTATATACAGGGGGCACCGGTACCGAGTCTGTGTGCAGGGGTAACAGAATAATGAGGCTATATACAGGGGGCACCGGTACCGAGTCTGTGTGCAGGTGTAACAGAATAATGAGGCTACTGTATATACAGGGGGCACCGGTACCGAGTCTGTGTGCAGGGGTAACAGAATAATGAGGCTATATACAGGGGCACCGGTACCGAGTCTGTGTGCAGGTGTAACAGAATAATGAGGCTATATACAGGGGCACCGGTACCGAGTCTGTGTGCAGGGGTAACAGAATAATGAGGCTACTGTATATACAGGGGGCACCGGTACCGAGTCTGTGTGCAGGTGTAACAGAATAATAAGGCTATATACAGGGGCACCGGTACCGAGTCTGTGTGCAGGGTAACAGAATAATGAGGCTACTGTATACAGGGGGCACCGGTACCGAGTCTGTGTGCAGGTGTAACAGAATAATGAGGCTACTGTATATACAGGGGGCACCGGTACCGAGTCTGTGTGCAGGGGTAACAGAATAATGAGGCTATATACAGGGGGCACCGGTACCGAGTCTGTGTGCAGGTGGTAACAGAATAATGAGGCTATATACAGGGGGCACCGGTACCGAGTCTGTGTGCAGGGGTAACAGAATAATGAGGCTACTGTATATACAGGGGGCACCGGTACCGAGTCTGTGTGCAGGGGTAACAGAATAATGAGGCTATATACAGCGGGCACCGGTACCGAGTCTGTGTGCAGGGGTAACAGAATAATGAGGCTATATACAGGGGCACCGGTACCGAGTCTGTGTGCAGGGGTAACAGAATAATGAGGCTACTGTATATACAGGGGGCACCGGTACCGAGTCTGTGTGTAGGGGTAACAGAATAATGAGGCTATATACAGGGGGCACCGGTACCGAGTCTGTGTGCAGGGGTAAGAGAATAATGAGGCTACTGTATATACAGGGGGCACCGGTACCGAGTCTGTGTGCAGGGGTAATAGAATAATGAGGCTATATACAGGGGGCACCGGTACCGAGTCTGTGTGCAGGGGTAACAGAATAATGAGGCTACTGTATATACAGGGGGCACCGGTACCAAGTCTGTGTGCAGGGGTAACAGAATAATGAGGCTACTGTATATACAGGGGGCACCGGTACCGAGTCTGTGTGCAGGGGTAACAGAATAATGAGGCTATATACAGGGGGCACCGGTACCGAGTCTGTGTGCAGGGGTAAGAGAATAATGAGGCTACTGTAGATACAGGGGCACCGTGTACCGAGTCTGTGTGCAGGGGTAACAGAATAATGAGGCTATATACAGGGGGCACTGGTACCGAGTCTGTAGTGCAGGGGTAACAGAATAATGAGGCTATATACAGGGGGCACTGGTACCGAGTCTGTGTGCAGGTGTAACAGAATAATGAGGCTATATACAGGGGGCACCGGTACCGAGTCTGTGTGCAGGGGTAACAGAATAATGAGGCTATATACAGGGGCACCGGTACCGAGTCTGTGTGCAGGGGTAACAGAATAATGAGGCTATATACAGGGGGCACTGGTACCGAGTCTGTGTGCAGGGGTAACAGAATAATGACGCTATATACAGGGGGCACCGGTACCGAGTCTGTGTGCAGGGGTAACAGAATAATGAGGCTACTGTATATACAGGGGGCACCGGTACTGAGTCTGTGTGCAGGGGTAACAGAATAATGAGGCTATATACAGGGGGCACCGGTACCGAGTCTGTGTGCAGGGGTAACAGAATAATGAGGCTACTGTATATACAGGGGGCACCGGTACCGAGTCTGTGTGCAGGGGTAACAGAATAATGAGGCTATATACAGGGGGCACCTGGTACCGAGTCTGTGTGCAGGGGTAACAGAATAATGAGGCTATATACAGCGGGCACCGGTACCGAGTCTGTGTGCAGGGGTAACAGAATAATGAGGCTATATACAGGGGGCACCGGTACCGAGTCTGTGTGCAGGGGTAACAGAATAATGAGGCTACTGTATATACAGGGGGCACCGGTACCGAGTCTGTGTGCAGGGGTAACAGAATAATGAGGCTATATACAGGGGGCACCGGTATCATAGTCTGTGTGCAGGGGTAACAGAATAATGAGGCTATATACAGGGGGCACCGGTACCGAGTCTGTGTGCAGGGGTAACAGAATAATGAGGCTACTGTATATCAGGAGGCACTGATACCGAGTCTGTGTGCAGTGGTAACAGAATAATGAGGCTACTGTATATACAGGGGGCACTGGTACCGAGTCTGTGTGCAGGGGTAACAGAATAATGAGGCTATATACAGGGGGCACCAGATACCGAGTCTGTGTGCAGGGGTAACAGAATAATGAGGCTACTGTATATACAGAGGCACCGGTACCAAGTCTGTGTGCAGGGGTAACAGAATAATGAGGCTACTGTATATACAGGGGGCCACTGGTACCGAGTCTGTGTGCAGGGGTAACAGAATAATGAGGCTATATACAGGGGCACCGGTACCTAGTCTGTGTGCAGGGGTAACAGAATAATGAGGCTATATACAGGGGGCACCGGTACCGAGTCTGTATGCAGGGGTAACAGAATAATGAGGCTATATACAGGGGGCACCGGTACTGAGTCTGTGTGCAGGGGTAACAGAATAATGAGGCTATATACAGGGGGCACCGGTACCGAGTCTGTGTGCAGGGGTAACAGAATAATGAGGCTATATACAGGGGCACCGGTACCGAGTCTGTGTGCAGGGGTAACAGAATAATGAGGCTATATACAGGGGCACCGTACTGAGTCTGTAGTGCAGGGGTAACAGAATAATGAGGCTACTGTATGATACAGGGGCCACGGTACTGAGTCTGTGTGCAGGTGTAACAGAATAATGAGGCTATATACAGGGGGCACTGGTACCGAGTCTGTGTGCAGGGGTAACAGAATAATGAGGCTATATACAGGGGGCACCGTACTGAGTCTGTGTGCAGGGTGTAACAGAATAATGAGGCTATATACAGGAGGCACCTGGTACCTGAGTCTGTGTGCAGGGGTAACAGAATAATGAGGCTATATACAGGGGGCACCGGTACCTGAGTCTATGTGCAGGGGTAACAGAATAATGAGGCTATATACAGGGGCACCGGTACCGAGTCTGTGTGCAGGGGTAACAGAATAATGAGGCTATATACAGGGGGCACCATGTACTGAGTCTGTGTGCAGGGGTAACAGAATAATGAGGCTATATACAGGAGGCTCCTGGTACTGAGTCTGTGTGCAGGGGTAACAGAATAATGAGGCTATATAAAGGGGGCACCGGTACCGAGTCTGTGTGCAGGTGTACCAGAATAATGAGGCTATATACAGGGGGCACCGGTACTCTGAGTCTGTGTGCAGGGTTAACAGAATAATGAGGCTATATACAGGGGGCACCTGGTACCGAGTCTGTGTGCAGGGTTAACAGAATAATGAGGCTATATACAGGGGGCACCAGGTACCGAGTCTGTGTGCAGGGTGTAACAGAATAATGAGGCTATATACAGGGCACCGGTACCGAGTCTGTGTGCAGGGA
>NW_027011831.1:0-22033 GCF_036934945.1 Oncorhynchus masou masou | reverse complement strand
AACCTTGCTTGTGCCGTAGCAACGGGAGGAAGTTTGTGATGATAAATGATGATCAGTAGTTAAGACCACATTACCTCCCACACGCCATCACACGGTGCAGCCGCACATTGCCAATCTGAATATCTTCCCAAGAATCCTAACCGAGAGGAAGATTAAATTAACGTTATGGGAATATAATTAGTATCCTAAAACCCCAACACACTGGAACAAAGTAATGACGAAGTAGAATTACAAGAGGCCACTTTTAGCCTCAAAAGACCAGGATATTCCCCATAGAATGACATGTAGAATAACATAGAAACTCTGGATATAGCAATTAAACCTCCTCAATTATAGAATTAACAAGATTTACAAAAACTATATATGTGATATTGTTGGATGTTGTTGGTGGATGTTGGATGTTGTTGTTTGATGTTGTTGGTTGATGTATGATGTTGTTGGTTGATGTATGATGTTGGTTGATGTATGATGTTGTTGGTTGATGTATGATGTTGTTGGTTGATGTATGATGTTGGTTGATGTATGATGTTGGATGATGTTGTTGGTTGATGTTGTTGGTTGATGTATGATGTTGTTGGTTGATGTATGATGTTGTTGGTTGATGTATGATGTTGTTGGTTGATGTATAATGTTTGATGTTGGTTGATGTATGATGTTGTTGGTTGATGTTGGTTGATGTATGATGTTGTTGGTTGATGTTGGTTGATGTATGATGTTGTTGGTTGATGTATGATGTTTTTGGTTGATGTATGATGTTGTTGGTTGATGTTGGTTGATGTATGATGTTGATGTAGTTGGTTGATGTATGATGTTGATGTTGGTTGATGTATGATGTTGTTGGTTGATGTATGATGTTGTTGGTTGATGTATGATGTTGTTGGTTGATGTATGATGTTGTTGGTTGATGTTGGTTGATGTATGATGTTGTTGGTTGATGTTGGTTGATGTATGATGTTGTTGGTCGATGTATGATGTTTTTGGTTGATGTATGATGTTGTTGGTTGATGTTGGTTGATGTATGATGTTGATGTAGTTGGTTGATGTATGATGTTGATGTTGTTGGTTGATGTATGATGTTGTTGGTTGATGTATGATGTTGTTGGTTGATGTATGATGTTGTTGGTTGATGTATGATGTTGTTGGTTGATGTATAATGTTTGATGTTGGTTGATGTATGATGTTGTTGGTTGATGTTGGTTGATGTATGATGTTGTTGGTTGATGTATGATGTTGTTGGTTGATGTTGGTTGATGTATGATGTTGTTGGTTGATGTTGGTTGATGTATGATGTTGTTGGTTGATGTTGTTGGTTGATGTTTGATGTTGTTGGTTGATGTTGTTGGTTGATGTTGATGTTGTTGGTTGATGTATGATGTTGTTGGTTGATGTATAATGTTTGATGTTGGTTGATGTTGGTTGATGTTGGTTGATGTATGATGTTGTTGGTTGATGTACGATGTTGTTGGTTGATGTTGGTTGATGTATGATGTTGTTGGTTGATGTTGGTTGATGTATGTTGTTGTTGGTTGATGTATGATGTTGTTGGTTGATGTATGATGATGTTGGTTGATGTATGATGATGTTGGTTGATGTATGATGTTGTTGGTTGATGTATGATGTTGGTCGATGTATGATGTTGGTCGATGTTGTTTGATGTTGTTGGTTGATGTATGATGTTGTTGGTTGATGTATGATGTTGATGTTTGATGTTGTTGGTTGATGTTTGATGTTGTTGGTTGATGTTTGATGTTGTTGGTTGATGTTTGATGTTGTTGGTTGATGTTGTTGGTTGATGTTGGTTGATGTATGATGTTGGTTGATGTTGGTTGATGTATGATGTTGGTTGATGTTTGATGTTGGTTGATGTTTGATGTTGTTGGCTGATGTTGGTTGATGTATGATGTTGGTTGATGTATGATGTTGGTTGATGTATGATGTTGTTGGTTGATGATGTTGGTTGATGTATGATGTTGGTTGATGTATGATGTTGTTGGTTGATGTTTGATGTTTGATGTTGTTGGTTGGTGTATGATGTTGGTCGATGTTGGTTGATGTATGTTGTTGTTGGTTGATGTTGGTTGATGTATGATGTTGTTGGTTGATGTTGGTTGATGTATGATGTTGTTGGTTGATGTATGATGTTGTTGGTTGATGTTGGTTGATGTATGATGTTGTTGGTTGATGTATGATGTTTTTGGTTGATGTATGATGTTGTTGGTTGATGTTGGTTGATGTATGATGTTGATGTAGTTGGTTGATGTATGATGTTGATGTTGTTGGTTGATGTATGATGTTGTTGGTTGATGTATGATGTTGTTGGTTGATGTATGATGTTGATGTATGATGTTGTTGGTTGATGTATGATGTTGTTGGTTGATGTATAATGTTTGATGTTGGTTGATGTATGATGTTGTTGGTTGATGTTGGTTTATGTATGATGTTGTTGGTTGATGTATGATGTTGTTGGTTGATGTATGATGTTTGATGTTGTTGGTTGATGTATGATGTTGGTCGATGTTGGTTGATGTATGTTGTTGTTGGTTGATGTGTGATGTTGTTGGTTGATGTATGATGTTGATGTATGATGTTGTTGGTTGATGTATGATGTTGTTGGTTGATGTATGATGTTGTTGGTTGATGTATGATGTTGTTGGTTGATGTATAATGTTTGATGTTGGTTGATGTATGATGTTGTTGGTTGATGTTGGTTGATGTATGATGTTGTTGGTTGATGTTGGTTGATGTATGATGTTGTTGGTTGATGTATGATGTTGTTGGTTGATGTTGGTTGATGTATGATGTTGTTGGTTGATGTATGATGTTTTTGGTTGATGTATGATGTTGTTGGTTGATGTTGGTTGATGTATGATGTTGATGTAGTTGGTTGATGTATGATGTTGATGTTGTTGGTTGATGTATGATGTTGTTGGTTGATGTATGATGTTGTTGGTTGATGTATGATGTTGTTGGTTGATGTATGATGTTGTTGGTTGATGTATGATGTTGTTGGTTGATGTATAATGTTTGATGTTGGTTGATGTATGATGTTGTTGGTGGATGTTGGTTGATGTATGATGTTGTTGGTTGATGTATGATGTTGTTGGTTGATGTTGGTTGATGTATGATGTTGTTGGTTGATGTTGGTTGATGTATGATGTTGTTGGTTGATGTTGTTGGTTGATGTTTGATGTTGTTGGTTGATGTTGTTGGTTGATGTTGATGTTGTTGGTTGATGTATGATGTTGTTGGTTGATGTATAATGTTTGATGTTGGTTGATGTATGATGTTGTTGGTTGATGTTGGTTGATGTTGGTTGATGTATGATGTTGTTGGTTGATGTATGATGTTGTTGGTTGATGTATGATGTATGATGTTGTTGGTTGATGTATGATGTATGATGTTGGTTGATGTATGATGTTGGTTGATGTATGATGTTGTTGGTTGATGTATGATGTTGTTGGTTGATGTTGGTTGATGTATGATGTTGTTGGTTGATGTTGGTTGATGTATGTTGTTGTTGGTTGATGTATGATGTTGTTGGTTGATGTATGATGATGTTGGTTGATGTATGATGATGTTGGTTGATGTATGATGATGTTGGTTGATGTATGATGTTGGTCGATGTATGATGTTGGTCGATGTTGTTGGATGTTGTTGGTTGATGTATGATGTTGTTGGTTGATGTTTGATGTTGTTGGTTGATGTTTGATGTTGTTGGTTGATGTTGTTGGTTGATGTTGGTTGATGTATGATGTTGGTTGATGTTGGTTGATGTATGATGTTGGTTGATGTTGGTTGATGTATGATGTTGGTTGATGTTTGATGTTGGTTGATGTTTGATGTTGTTGGCTGATGTTGGTTGATGTATGATGTTGGTCGATGTTGGTTGATGTATGTTGTTGTTGGTTGATGTTTGATGTTGTTGGTTGATGTATGATGTTGATGTATGATGTTGTTGGTTGATGTATGATGTTGTTGGTTGATGTATGATGTTGTTGGTTGATGTATAATGTTTGATGTTGGTTGATGTATGATGTTGTTGGTTGATGTTGGTTGATGTATGATGTTGTTGGTTGATGTTGGTTGATGTATGATGTTGTTGGTTGATGTATGATGTTGTTGATTGATGTTGGTTGATGTATGATGTTGTTGGTTGATGTATGATGTTTTTGGTTGATGTATGATGTTGTTGGTTGATGTTGGTTGATGTATGATGTTGATGTAGTTGGTTGATGTATGATGTTGATGTTGTTGGTTGATGTATGATGTTGTTGGTTGATGTATGATGTTGTTGGTTGATGTATGATGTTGTTGGTTGATGTATGATGTTGTTGGTTGATGTATAATGTTTGATGTTGGTTGATGTATGATGTTGTTGGTGGATGTTGGTTGATGTATGATGTTGTTGGTTGATGTATGATGTTGTTGGTTGATGTTGGTTGATGTATGATGTTGTTGGTTGATGTTGGTTGATGTATGATGTTGTTGGTTGATGTTGTTGGTTGATGTTTGATGTTGTTGGTTGATGTTGTTGGTTGATGTTGATGTTGTTGGTTGATGTATGATGTTGTTGGTTGATGTATAATGTTTGATGTTGGTTGATGTATGATGTTGTTGGTTGATGTTGGTTGATGTTGGTTGATGTATGATGTTGTTGGTTGATGTATGATGTTGTTGGTTGATGTTGGTTGATGTATGATGTTGTTGGTTGATGTATGATGTATGATGTTGTTGGTTGATGTATGATGTATGATGTTGGTTGATGTATGATGTTGGTCGATGTTGTTTGATGTATGATGTTGTTGGTTGATGTATGATGTTGTTGGTTGATGTTGGTTGATGTATGATGTTGTTGGTTGATGTTGGTTGATGTATGTTGTTGTTGGTTGATGTATGATGATGTTGGTTGATGTATGATGATGTTGGTTGATGTATGATCTTGTTGGTCGATGTATGATGTTGGTCGATGTATGATGTTGGTCGATGTTGTTGGATGTTGTTGGTTGATGTATGATGTTGTTGGTTGATGTTTGATGTTGTTGGTTGATGTTTGATGTTGTTGGTTGATGTTTGATGTTGTTGGTTGATGTTGTTGGTTGATGTTGGTTGATGTATGATGTTGGTTGATGTTGGTTGATGTATGATGTTGGTTGATGTTGGTTGATGTATGATGTTGGTTGATGTTTGATGTTGGTTGATGTTTGATGTTGTTGGTTGATGTTTGATGTTTGATGTTGTTGGTTGGTGTATGATGTTGGTTGATGTTGGTTGATGTATGATGTTGATGTATGATGTTGTTGGTTGATGTATGATGTTGATGTATGATGTTGTTGGTTGATGTATGATGTTGATGTATGATGTTGTTGGTTGATGTATGATGTTGGTTGATGTATGATGTTGGTCGATGTTGTTTGATGTATGATGTTGTTGGTTGATGTATGATGTTGTTGGTTGATGTTGGTTGATGTATGATGTTGTTGGTTGATGTTGGTTGATGTATGTTGTTGTTGGTTGATGTATGATGTTGTTGGTTGATGTATGATGATGTTGGTTGATGTATGATGATGTTGGTTGATGTATGATGATGTTGGTTGATGTATGATGTTGTTGGTTGATGTATGATGTTGGTCGATGTATGATGTTGGTCGATGTTGTTGGATGTTGTTGGTTGATGTATGATGTTGTTGGTTGATGTTTGATGTTGTTGGTTGATGTTTGATGTTGTTGGCTGATGTTGGTTGATGTATGATGTTGGTCGATGTTGGTTGATGTATGTTGTTGTTGGTTGATGTTTGATGTTGTTGGTTGATGTATGATGTTGATGTATGATGTTGTTGGTTGATGTATGATGTTGTTGGTTGATGTATAATGTTTGATGTTGGTTGATGTATGATGTTGTTGGTTGATGTTGGTTGATGTATGATGTTGTTGGTTGATGTTGGTTGATGTATGATGTTGTTGGTTGATGTATGATGTTGTTGGTTGATGTTGGTTGATGTATGATGTTGTTGGTTGATGTATGATGTTTTTGGTTGATGTATGATGTTGTTGGTTGATGTTGGTTGATGTATGATGTTGATGTAGTTGGTTGATGTATGATGTTGATGTTGTTGGTTGATGTATGATGTTGTTGGTTGATGTATGATGTTGTTGGTTGATGTATGATGTTGTTGGTTGATGTATGATGTTGTTGGTTGATGTATGATGTTGGTTGATGTATAATGTTTGATGTTGGTTGATGTATGATGTTGTTGGTTGATGTTGGTTGATGTATGATGTTGTTGGTTGATGTATGATGTTGTTGGTTGATGTATGTTGTTGGTTGATGTATGTTGTTGGTTGATGTATGATGTTGTTGGTTGATGTATGATGTTGTTGGTTGATGTATGATGTTGGTTGATGTATGATGTTGGTCGATGTTGTTGGTTGATGTATGATGTTGTTGGTTGATGTATGATGTTGGTCGATGTTGTTTGATGTATGATGTTGTTGGTTGATGTATGATGTTGTTGGTTGATGTATGATGTTGTTGGTTGATGTATGATGTATGATGTTGTTGGTTGATGTATGATGTTGGTCGATGTTGGTTGATGTATGATGTTGTTGGTTGATGTATGATGTTGTTGGTTGATGTATGATGTTGTTGGTTGATGTATGATGTATGATGTTGTTGGTTGATGTATGATGTTGGTCGATGTTGTTTGATGTATGATGTTGTTGGTTGATGTATGATGTTGTTGGTTGATGTATGATGTTGTTGGTTGATGTTGGTTGATGTATGATGTTGATGTAGTTGGTTGATGTATGATGTTGATGTTGTTGGTTGATGTATGATGTTGTTGGTTGATGTATGATGTTGTTGGTTGATGTATGATGTTGTTGGTTGATGTATGATGTTGTTGGTTGATGTATAATGTTTGATGTTGGTTGATGTATGATGTTGTTGGTGGATGTTGGTTGATGTATGATGTTGTTGGTTGATGTATGATGTTGTTGGTTGATGTTGGTTGATGTATGATGTTGTTGGTTGATGTTGGTTGATGTATGATGTTGTTGGTTGATGTTGTTGGTTGATGTTTGATGTTGTTGGTTGATGTTGTTGGTTGATGTTGATGTTGTTGGTTGATGTATGATGTTGTTGGTTGATGTATAATGTTTGATGTTGGTTGATGTATGATGTTGTTGGTTGATGTTGGTTGATGTTGGTTGATGTATGATGTTGTTGGTTGATGTATGATGTTGTTGGTTGATGTTGGTTGATGTATGATGTTGTTGGTTGATGTATGATGTATGATGTTGTTGGTTGATGTATGATGTATGATGTTGGTTGATGTATGATGTTGGTTGATGTATGATGTTGGTCGATGTTGTTTGATGTATGATGTTGTTGGTTGATGTATGATGTTGTTGGTTGGTGTTGGTTGATGTATGATGTTGTTGGTTGATGTTGGTTGATGTATGTTGTTGTTGGTTGATGTATGATGTTGTTGGTTGATGTATGATGATGTTGGTTGATGTATGATGATGTTGGTTGATGTATGATGATGTTGGTTGATGTATGATCTTGTTGGTCGATGTATGATGTTGGTCGATGTATGATGTTGGTCGATGTTGTTGGATGTTGTTGGTTGATGTATGATGTTGTTGGTTGATGTTTGATGTTGTTGGTTGATGTTTGATGTTGTTGGTTGATGTTTGATGTTGTTGGTTGATGTTGTTGGTTGATGTTGGTTGATGTATGATGTTGGTTGATGTATGATGTTGGTTGATGTTGGTTGATGTATGATGTTGGTTGATGTTTGATGTTGGTTGATGTTTGATGTTGTTGGCTGATGTTGGTTGATGTATGATGTTGGTCGATGTTGGTTGATGTATGTTGTTGTTGGTTGATGTTTGATGTTGTTGGTTGATGTATGATGTTGATGTATGATGTTGTTGGTTGATGTATGATGTTGTTGGTTGATGTATGATGTTGTTGGTTGATGTATAATGTTTGATGTTGGTTGATGTATGATGTTGTTGGTTGATGTTGGTTGATGTATGATGTTGTTGGTTGATGTTGGTTGATGTATGATGTTGTTGGTTGATGTATGATGTTGTTGGTTGATGTTGGTTGATGTATGATGTTGATGTAGTTGGTTGATGTATGATGTTGATGTTGTTGGTTGATGTATGATGTTGTTGGTTGATGTATGATGTTGTTGGTTGATGTATGATGTTGTTGGTTGATGTATGATGTTGGTTGATGTATAATGTTTGATGTTGGTTGATGTATGATGTTGTTGGTTGATGTTGGTTGATGTATGATGTTGTTGGTTGATGTATGATGTTGTTGGTTGATGTATGTTGTTGGTTGATGTATGTTGTTGGTTGATGTATGATGTTGTTGGTTGATGTATGATGTTGTTGGTTGATGTATGATGTTGGTTGATGTATGATGTTGGTCGATGTTGTTGGTTGATGTATGATGTTGTTGGTTGATGTATGATGTTGGTCGATGTTGTTTGATGTATGATGTTGTTGGTTGATGTATGATGTTGTTGGTTGATGTATGATGTTGTTGGTTGATGTATGATGTTGTTGGTTGATGTATGATGTTGGTCGATGTTGGTTGATGTATGATGTTGTTGGTTGATGTATGATGTTGTTGGTTGATGTATGATGTTGTTGGTTGATGTATGATGTATGATGTTGTTGGTTGATGTATGATGTTGGTCGATGTTGTTTGATGTATGATGTTGTTGGTTGATGTATGATGTTGTTGGTTGATGTATGATGTTGTTGGTTGATGTATGATATTGTTGGTTGATGTATGACATTGTTGGTTGATGTATGACATTGTTGGTTGATGTATGATGTTGTTGGTTGATGTATGATGTTGTTGGTTGATGTATGATGTTGTTGGTTGATGTTGGTTGATGTATGATGTTGTTGGTTGATGTATGATGTTGTTGGTTGATGTATGATGTTGGTCGATGTTGTTTGATGTATGATGTTGTTGGTTGATGTATGATGTTGTTGGTTGATGTTGGTTGATGTATGATGTTGTTGGTTGATGTATGATGTATGATGTTGTTGGTCGATGTTGTTTGATGCATGATGTTGTTGGTTGATGTATGATGTTGTTGGTTGATGTATGATGTATGATGTTGTTGGTTGATGTATGCTGTATGATGTTGTTGGTTGATGTATGATGTTGTTGGTTGATGTATGATGTTGTTGGTTGATGTATAATGTTTGATGTTGGTTGATGTATGATGTTGTTGGTTGATGTTGGTTGATGTATGATGTTGGTTGATGTTGGTTGATGTTGTTTGTTGATGATGGTTGATGTATGATGTTGGTTGATGTATGATGTTGTTGGTTGATGTTTGATGTTTGATGTTGTTGGTTGATGTATGATGTTGGTCGATGTTGGTTGATGTATGTTGTTGTTGGTTGATGTTTGATGTTGTTGGTTGATGTATGATGTTGATGTATGATGTTGTTGGTTGATGTATGATGTTGTTGGTTGATGTATAATGTTTGATGTTGGTTGATGTATGATGTTGTTGGTTGATGTTGGTTTATGTATGATGTTGTTGGTTGATGTATGATGTTGTTGGTTGATGTATGATGTTTGATGTTGTTGGTTGATGTATGATGTTGGTCGATGTTGGTTGATGTATGTTGTTGTTGGTTGATGTTTGATGTTGTTGGTTGATGTATGATGTTGATGTATGATGTTGTTGGTTGATGTATGATGTTGTTGGTTGATGTATGATGTTGTTGGTTGATGTATAATGTTTGATGTTGGTTGATGTATGATGTTGTTGTTGATGTTGGTTGATGTATGATGTTGTTGGTTGATGTATGTTGTTGATGTATGTTGTTGGTTGATGTATGATGTATGATGTTGTTGGTTGATGTATGATGTTGGTCGATGTTGGTTGATGTATGTTGTTGTTGGTTGATGTTTGATGTTGTTGGTTGATGTATGATGTTGATGTATGATGTTGTTGGTTGATGTATGATGTTGTTGGTTGATGTATGATGTTGTTGGTTGATGTATAATGTTTGATGTTGGTTGATGTATGATGTTGTTGGTTGATGTTGGTTGATGTATGATGTTGTTGGTTGATGTATGTTGTTGATGTATGTTGTTGGTTGATGTATGATGTATGATGTTGTTGGTTGATGTATGATGTTGGTTGATGTATGATGTTGGTCGATGTTGTTGGTTGATGTATGATGTTGTTGGTTGATGTATGATGTTGGTCAATGTTGTTTGATGTATGATGTTGTTGGTTGATGTATGATGTTGTTGGTTGATGTATGATGTTGTTGGTTGATGTATGATGTTGTTGGTTGATGTATGATGTTGTTGGTTGATGTATGATGTTGGTTGATGTATAATGTTTGATGTTGGTTGATGTATGATGTTGTTGGTTGATGTTGGTTGATGTATGATGTTGTTGGTTGATGTATGATGTTGTTGGTTGATGTATGTTGTTGGTTGATGTATGTTGTTGGTTGATGTATGATGTTGTTGGTTGATGTATGATGTTGTTGGTTGATGTATGATGTTGGTTGATGTATGATGTTGGTCGATGTTGTTGGTTGATGTATGATGTTGTTGGTTGATGTATGATGTTGGTCGATGTTGTTTGATGTATGATGTTGTTGGTTGATGTATGATGTTGTTGGTTGATGTATGATGTATGATGTTGTTGGTTGATGTATGATGTTGGTCGATGTTGGTTGATGTATGATGTTGTTGGTTGATGTATGATGTTGTTGGTTGATGTATGATGTTGTTGGTTGATGTATGATGTATGATGTTGTTGGTTGATGTATGATGTTGGTCGATGTTGTTTGATGTATGATGTTGTTGGTTGATGTATGATGTTGTTGGTTGATGTATGATGTTGTTGGTTGATGTATGATATTGTTGGTTGATGTATGACATTGTTGGTTGATGTATGACATTGTTGGTTGATGTATGATGTTGTTGGTTGATGTATGATGTTGTTGGTTGATGTATGATGTTGTTGGTTGATGTTGGTTGATGTATGATGTTGTTGGTTGATGTATGATGTTGTTGGTTGATGTATGATGTTGGTCGATGTTGTTTGATGTATGATGTTGTTGGTTGATGTATGATGTTGTTGGTTGATGTTGGTTGATGTATGATGTTGTTGGTTGATGTATGATGTATGATGTTGTTGGTCGATGTTGTTTGATGCATGATGTTGTTGGTTGATGTATGATGTTGTTGGTTGATGTATGATGTATGATGTTGTTGGTTGATGTATGATGTATGATGTTGTTGGTTGATGTATGATGTTGTTGGTTGATGTATGATGTTGTTGGTTGATGTATAATGTTTGATGTTGGTTGATGTATGATGTTGTTATTGATGTTGGTTGATGTATGATGTTGGTTGATGTTGGTTGATGTTGTTTGTTGATGATGGTTGATGTATGATGTTGGTTGATGTATGATGTTGTTGGTTGATGTTTGATGTTTGATGTTGTTGGTTGATGTATGATGTTGGTCGATGTTGGTTGATGTATGTTGTTGTTGGTTGATGTTTGATGTTGTTGGTTGATGTATGATGTTGATGTATGATGTTGTTGGTTGATGTATGATGTTGTTGGTTGATGTATAATGTTTGATGTTGGTTGATGTATGATGTTGTTGGTTGATGTTGGTTTATGTATGATGTTGTTGGTTGATGTATGATGTTGTTGGTTGATGTATGATGTTTGATGTTGTTGGTTGATGTATGATGTTGGTCGATGTTGGTTGATGTATGTTGTTGTTGGTTGATGTTTGATGTTGTTGGTTGATGTATGATGTTGATGTATGATGTTGTTGGTTGATGTATGATGTTGTTGGTTGATGTATGATGTTGTTGGTTGATGTATAATGTTTGATGTTGGTTGATGTATGATGTTGTTGGTTGATGTTGGTTGATGTATGATGTTGTTGGTTGATGTATGTTGTTGATGTATGTTGTTGGTTGATGTATGATGTATGATGTTGTTGGTTGATGTATGATGTTGGTCGATGTTGGTTGATGTATGTTGTTGTTGGTTGATGTTTGATGTTGTTGGTTGATGTATGATGTTGATGTATGATGTTGTTGGTTGATGTATGATGTTGTTGGTTGATGTATGATGTTGTTGGTTGATGTATAATGTTTGATGTTGGTTGATGTATGATGTTGTTGGTTGATGTTGGTTGATGTATGATGTTGTTGGTTGATGTATGTTGTTGATGTATGTTGTTGGTTGATGTAAGATGTATGATGTTGTTGGTTGATGTATGATGTTGGTTGATGTATGATGTTGGTCGATGTTGTTGGTTGATGTATGATGTTGTTGGTTGATGTATGATGTTGGTCAATGTTGTTTGATGTATGATGTTGTTGGTTGATGTATGATGTTGTTGGTTGATGTATGATGTTGTTGGTTGATGTATGATGTATGATGTTGTTGGTTGATGTATGATGTTGGTCGATGTTGGTTGATGTATGATGTTGGTTGATGTTGGTTGATGTATGATGTTGGTTGATGTTGGTTGATGTATGATGTTGTTGGTTGATGTTGGTTGATGTATGATGTTGGTTGATGTTGGTTGATGTATGATGTTGGTTGATGTTGGTTGATGTATGATGTTGGTTGATGTATGATGTTGGTTGATGTTGGTTGATGTTGGTTGATGTTGTTGGTTGATGATGTTGGTTGATGTATGATGTTGTTGGTTGATGTTGGTTGATGTATGATGTTGTTGGTTGATGTTTGATGTTGTTGGTTGATGTATGATGTTGGTCGATGTTGGTTGATCTATGTTGTTGTTGGTTGATGTTTGATGTTGGTTGATGTATGATGTTGATGTATGATGTTGTTGGTTGATGTATGATGTTGTTGGTTGATGTATAATGTTTGATGTTGGTTGATGTATGATGTTGTTGGTTGATGTTGGTTTATGTATGATGTTGTTGGTTGATGTATGATGTTGTTGGTTGATGTATGATGTTGTTGGTTGATGTATGATGTTGTTGGTTGATGTATGTTGTTGTTGGTTGATGTATGATGTTGTTGGTTGATGTATGATGTTGTTGGTTGATGTTTGATGTTGTTGGTTGATGTTTGATGTTGTTGGTTGATGTTTGATGTTGGTTGATGTATGATGTTGTTGGTTGATGTATGATGTTGTTGGTTGATGTATGATATTGTTGGTTGATGTATGATGTTGTTGGTTGATGTATGATGTTGTTGGTTGATGTATGATGTTGTTGGTTGATGTATGATGTTGTTGGTTGATGTTGGTTGATGTATGATGTTGTTGGTTGATGTATGATGTTGTTGGTTGATGTATGATGTTGTTGGTTGATGTATGATGTTGGTCGATGTTGTTTGATGTATGATGTTGTTGGTTGATGTATGATGTTGTTGGTTGATGTATGATGTTGGTCGATGTTGTTTGATGTATGATGTTGTTGGTTGATGTTGGTTGATGTATGATGTTGTTGGTTGATGTATGATGTATGATGTTGTTGGTCGATGTTGTTTGATGCATGATGTTGTTGGTTGATGTATGATGTTGTTGGTTGATGTATGATGTATGATGTTGTTGGTTGATGTATGATGTATGATGTTGTTGGTTGATGTATGATGTTGTTGGTTGATGTATGTTGTTGTTGGTTGATGTATGTTGTTGTTGGTTGATGTATGTTGTTGTTGGTTGATGTATGTTGTTGTTGGTTGATGTTTGATGTTGATGTATGATGTTGGTTGATGTTGGTTGATGTATGATGTTGTTGGTTGATGTATGATGGTTGATGTATGATGTTCTTGGTTGATGTTGGTTGATGTTTGATGTTGTTGGTTGATGTATGATGTTGGTTGATGTATGATGTTGTTGGTTGATGTTGGTTGATGTATGATGTTGTTGGTTGATGTATGATGTTGTTGGTTGATGTATGATGTTGTTGGTTGATGTATGATGTTGTTGGTTGATGTTGGTTGATGTATGATGTTGGTTGATGTTTGATGTTGTTGGTTGATGTATGATGTTGTTGGTTGATGTTGGTTGATGTATGATGTTGTTGGTTGATGTATGATGTTGTTGGTTGATGTTGGTTGATGTATGATGTTGGTTGATGTTGGTTGATGTATGATGTTGGTTGATGTATGATGTTGGTTGATGTTGGTTGATGTATGATGTTGGTTGATGTTGGTTGATGTTGTTGGTTGATGATGGTTGATGTATGATGTTGGTTGATGTATGATGTTGTTGGTTGATGTTTGATGTTTGATGTTGTTGGTTGATGTATGATGTTGGTCGATGTTGGTTGATGTATGTTGTTGTTGGTTGATGTTTGATGTTGTTGGTTGATGTATGATGTTGATGTATGATGTTGTTGGTTGATGTATGATGTTGTTGGTTGATGTATAATGTTTGATGTTGGTTGATGTATGATGTTGTTGGTTGATGTTGGTTTATGTATGATGTTGTTGGTTGATGTATGATGTTGTTGGTTGATGTATGATGTTGGTCGATGTTGGTTGATGTATGTTGTTGTTGGTTGATGTTTGATGTTGTTGGTTGATGTATGATGTTGATGTATGATGTTGTTGGTTGATGTATGATGTTGGTTGATGTATAATGTTTGATGTTGGTTGATGTATGATGTTGTTGGTTGATGTATGATGTTGTTGGTTGATGTATGTTGTTGGTTGATGTATGTTGTTGGTTGATGTATGTTGTTGGTTGATGTATGATGTTGTTGGTTGATGTATGATGTTGTTGGTTGATGTATGATGTTGGTCGATGTTGTTGGTTGATGTATGATGTTGTTGGTTGATGTATGATGTTGGTCGATGTTGTTTGATGTATGATGTTGTTGGTTGATGTATGATGTTGTTGGTTGATGTATGATGTTGTTGGTTGATGTATGATGTATGATGTTGTTGGTTGATGTATGATGTTGGTCGATGTTGGTTGATGTATGATGTTGTTGGTTGATGTATGATGTTGTTGGTTGATGTATGATGTATGATGTTGTTGGTTGATGTATGATGTTGGTCGATGTTGTTTGATGTATGATGTTGTTGGTTGATGTATGATGTTGTTGGTTGATGTATGATGTTGTTGGTTGATGTATGATATTGTTGGTTGATGTATGACATTGTTGGTTGATGTGTGACATTGTTGGTTGATGTATGATGTTGTTGGTTGATGTATGATGTTGTTGGTTGATGTATGATGTTGTTGGTTGATGTTGGTTGATGTATGATGTTGTTGGTTGATGTATGATGTTGTTGGTTGATGTATGATGTTGGTCGATGTTGTTTGATGTATGATGTTGTTGGTTGATGTATGATGTTGTTGGTTGATGTTGGTTGATGTATGATGTTGTTGGTTGATGTATGATGTATGATGTTGTTGGTCGATGTTGTTTGATGCATGATGTTGTTGGTTGATGTATGATGTTGTTGGTTGATGTATGATGTATGATGTTGTTGGTTGATGTATGATGTATGATGTTGTTGGTTGATGTATGATGTTGTTGGTTGATGTATGTTGTTGTTGGTTGATGTATGTTGTTGTTGGTTGATGTATGTTGTTGTTGGTTGATGTATGTTGTTGTTGGTTGATGTATGTTGTTGTTGGTTGATGTATGTTGTTGTTGGTTGATGTATGTTGTTGTTGGTTGATGTATGTTGTTGTTGGTTGATGTATGTTGTTGTTGGTTGATGTTTGATGTTGTTGATGTATGATGTTGGTTGATGTATGATGGTTGATGTATGATGTTGTTGGTTGATGTATGATGGTTGATGTATGATGTTCTTGGTTGATGTTGGTTGATGTTTGATGTTGTTGGTTGATGTATGATGTTGGTTGATGTATGATGTTGTTGGTTGATGTTGGTTGATGTATGATGTTGTTGGTTGATGTATGATGTTGTTGGTTGATGTATGATGTTGTTGGTTGATGTATGATGTTGTTGGTTGATGTATGATGTTGTTGGTTGATGTTGGTTGATGTATGATGTTGTTGGTTGATGTTGGTTGATGTTTGATGTTGGTTGATGTATGATGTTGTTGGTTGATGTTGGTTGATGTATGATGTTGTTGGTTGATGTATGATGTTGTTGGTTGATGTTGGTTGATGTATGATGTTGGTTGATGTTGGTTGATGTATGATGTTGGTTGATGTTGGTTGATGATGTTGGTTGATGTTTGATGATGTTTGATGATGTTTGATGATGTTGGTTGATGTTGGTTGATGTATGATGTTGTTGGTTGATGTTGGTTGATGTATGATGTTGTTGGTTGATGTATGATGTTGTTGGTTGATGTATGATGTTGTTGGTTGATGTTGGTTGATGTATGATGTTGTTGGTTGATGTATGATGTTGTTGGTTGATGTTCGTTGATGTTTGATGTTGTTGGTTGATGTTTTGTGTTATGTGTGTTGATGTGTGATGTTGTGTTGATGTGGTGTGGTGTGTTATGTGGTGTGGTGTGATGTGTGGTGTGGTGTGATGTGGTGTGATGTGGTGTGATGTGGTGTGGTGTGTGATGTGATGTGATTTGGTGTGGTGTGTGATGTGATGTGTGATGTGATTTGTGATGTGATGTCACGTGGTGTGGTGTGATGTGTTGATGCTGTGTGGTGTGATGTGTTGATGCTGTGTGGTGTGTCGATGCTGTGTGATGTGTCGATGCTGTGTGATGTGTGATGCTGTGTGATGTGTGATGCTGTGTGATGTGTGCATGGTGATGAAGCTTAAAGCAATAACACTGTACCTCGTCAAAAGCATCACAATCACTGACCACGATGCTGGGTCGGAACCGTGCCACGGTGACCTCCTTCTCCAGTCTGCTGCTCAGGTCCTTCACAGAGGCTTCAGACAGCAGCATGATAGGGCCAAGGTCATTGTACACTATCTAGACAACAACATGACAGGACCAAATGTCAGGGTACACAACAACATGACAGGACCAAATGTCAGGGTACACAACAACATGACAGGACCAAATGTCAGGGTACACAACAACATGACAGGATCAAATGTCAGGGTACACAACAACATGACAGGATCAAATGTCAGGGTACACAACAACATGACAGGACCAAATGTCAGGGTACACAACCTAGGGATGTCGCTGAGGTAAGTCGGACAGGCTCTCATGATGAGATAGCCCTGCCTGTGACTTAAAATTTAGTGTCACCCTTGACCTAAAAAGAGAATTTCCTCTTGGTTTTAATGGTTACGTCAGGTTGGTTTCCTGACTGGGAGACCAGGGTTCAGATCCTACCTGTGACAGATACAGAGTCTGACAATAATTAGGATATGCTGCGCGTTGTGTTGTTGAACCCAGACTCACACGGAGTGAAAACAACGGAAGACTTCCAGAACTTTCTGAAATCAGTCGTGAGGACGAGAAAAATCAGGAAAATAAATTAAACAATTTACAGTCATGAAGTAGTTCTTATTTATATCGTAAAAAGGTGTGTTTCTTTAATCATGAAGGGAATAATGGTGACATTATAGGTGTGTGTTTAGAAAACTACGAGTCCTACTTTATTTAAAAACTTTTCTTATCCAGGACGTCAAATCAATCAATTATTATTTGCGACTCTTTACAGTCTTTATGTTACATTGGATAAAAGTACAGACACAGAGTTTCTATAAGACACTGTAGACGGAGGAAGCTGTCACGCCCTGATCTGTTTCACCTGTCCTTGCGATTGTCTCCACCCCCTCCAGGTGTCGCTTATTTTCCCCAGTGTATTTATCCCTGTGTTTCCTGTCTCTCTGTTCGTGTATTTATCCCTGTGTTTCCTGTCTCTCTGTACCAGTGTATTTATCCCTGTGTTTCCTGTCTCTCTGTACCAGTGTATTTATCCCTGTGTTTCCTGTCTCTCTGTCCCAGTGTATTTATCCCTGTGTTTCCTGTCTCTCTGTGCCAGTGTATTTATCTCTGTAACAGTGTATTTATCCCTGTGTTTCCTGTCTCTCTGTACCAGTGTATTTATCCCTGTGTGTCCTGTCTCTCTGTACCAGTGTATTTATCCCTGTGTTTCCTGTCTCTCTGTACCAGTGTATTTATCCCTGTGTTTCCTGGCTCTCTGTAACAGTGTATTTATCCCTGTGTGTCCTGTCTCTCTGTACCAGTGTATTTATCCCTGTGTTTGCTGTCTCTCTGTACCAGTGTATTTATCTCTGTACCAGTGTATTTATCCCTGTGTTTCCTGTCTCTCTGTACCAGTGTATTTATCCCTGTGTTTCCTGGCTCTCTGTACCAGTGTATTTATCCCTGTGTGTCCTGTCTCTCTGTACCAGTGTATTTATCCCTGTGTGTCCTGTCTCTCTGTACCAGTGTATTTATCCCTGTGTTTCCTGTCTCTCTGTACCAGTGTATTTATCCCTGTGTTTCCTGGCTCTCTGTAACAGTGTATTTATCCCTGTGTGTCCTGTCTCTCTGTACCAGTGTATTTATCCCTGTGTTTCCTGTCTCTCTGTACCAGTGTATTTATCCCTGTGTTTCCTGGCTCTCTGTAACAGTGTATTTATCCCTGTGTTTCCTGGCTCTCCGTAACAGTGTATTTATCCCTGTGTTTCCTGGCTCTCTGTACCAGTGTATTTATCCCTGTGTTTCCTGTCTCTCTGTACCAGTGTATTTATCCCTGTACCAGTGTATTTATCCCTGTGTTTCCTGTCTCTCTGTGCCAGTGTATTTATCCCTGTGTTTCCTGTCTCTCTGTTCCAGTGTATTTATCCCTGTGTTTCCTGTCTCTCTGTACCAGTGTATTTATCCCTGTGTTTCCTGTCTCTCTGTTCCAGTGTATTTATCCCTGTGTTTCCTGTCTCTCTGTGCCAGTGTATTTATCCCTGTGTTTCCTGTCTCTCTGTTCCAGTGTATTTATCCCTGTGTTTCCTGTCTCTCTGTACCAGTGTATTTATCCCTGTGTTTCCTGTCTCTCTGTTCCAGTGTATTTATCCCTGTGTTTCCTGTCTCTCTGTACCAGTGTATTTATCCCTGTACCAGTGTATTTATCCCTGTGTTTGCTGTCTCTCTGTGCCAGTGTATTTATCCCTGTGTTTCCTGTCTCTCTGTACCAGTGTATTTATCCCTGTGTTTGCTGTCTCTCTGTGCCAGTGTATTTATCCCTGTGTTTCCTGTCTCTCTGTACCAGTGTATTTATCCCTGTGTTTCCTGTCTCTCTGTACCAGTGTATTTATCCCTGTGTTTCCTGTCTCTCGGTGCCAGTGTATTTATCCCTGTGTTCCCTGTCTCTCTGTGCCAGTGTATTTATCCCTGTGTTTGCTGTCTCTCTGTACCAGTGTATTTATCCCTGTGTTCCCTGTCTCTTTGTACCAGTGTATTTATCCCTGTGTTTCCTGTCTCTCTGTTCCAGTGTATTTATCCCTGTGTTTCCTGTCTCTCTGTACCAGTGTATTTATCCCTGTGTTTCCTGTCTCTCTGTAAAAGTGTCATATATTTAGAAAATAAATACTTTCACTAAATTGCAAAAAAATGGATTCACTGAACATCATCTCAACCAAGTTACCCCATTAGGGAAGCCATTTATCCATGGTAACAGAGACCAGGAAGTGCCATTTGACAGAGAATCTTTGAGTGACAGAATGGACACTCTTTCTCCTGAATATCCCTGCCCCCTTATCATCTCAACCAATCATGGCTAGGCGAGATTCTGTATTTTCTCTGTGTCTAAACAGCTTAGTGACTTCACATATGTATAAATTACATACAGGTTTGTTATTAAGGCACATTCTGATCAAATGTTTACTTTTTTTTTACATTCAAATGCCTCTCCTGTAAAGTAGTAACGTCCGTCACACTGAGGGGGAAAGGTGTTTTTGTGTCTTCTTCACGACTGTATTGGACTGTGTGGACCATGTTAATTCCTTAGTGATGTGGACACTCAGTCGTGGGTGAACAGGGAGTAGAGGAGGGGACTAAGCACGCACCCACGAGGTTCCCGTGTTGACGGTCAGCGTGGCGGATGTGTTGTTGCCTACCCTCACCACCTGGGGCGGCCCGTCAGGAAATCCAGGATCCAGTTTCAGAGGGAGGTGTTCAGGTCCTGAGATTAGTGATGAGCTTTGTGGGCACTATGGTGTTGAAAGCTGAGCGGTCGATCAATGAACAGCATTCTCACATAGGTATTCCTCTTGTCCAGGTGTGGAGAGCAATAGAGATTGCGTCGTCTGTGGGTCTGTGAATTAGATCTAGGCTTTCTGGGATGATGGTGTTGATGTGACCCATGACCAGCCTTTCAAAGCATTTCATGGCTACAGAGGTGAGTGCTACGGGGCCATAGTCATTTAGACAGGTTACCTTGGTGTTCTTGGGCACGGGGACTATGGTGGTCTGTTTGTTGGTATTACAGACTGGGTCAGGTTGAGACATGTAGGTACTACAGACTGGGTCAGGGTCAGGTTGAGACATGTAGGTACTACAGACTGGGTCAGGTTGAGACGTGTAGGTATTACAGACTGGGTCAGGTTGAGACATGTAGGTATTACAGACTGGGTCAGGGTCAGGTTGAGACATGTAGGTATTACAGACTGGGTCAGGTTGAGACATGTAGGTATTACAGACTGGGTCAGGTTGAGACATGTAGGTATTACAGACGGGGACAGGGACAGGTTGAGACATGTAGGTATTACAGACTGGGTCAGGTTGAGACATGTAGGTATTACAGACTGGGTCAGGGTCAGGTTGAGACATGTAGGTATTACAGACTGGGTCAGGTTGAGACATGTAGGTATTACAGACTGGGTCAGGGAGAGGTTGAGACATGTAGGTATTATAGACTGGGTCAGGGAGAGGTTGAAAATGTCAGTGAAGACACTTGACATCTGATCAGCAGCGTATGTTCTGAGTTTGCAACCTGGTAATCCATCTGGCCCCGCAGCCTTGTGAATGTTAATCTCTTTAAAGGTTTTACTCACATCGGCTACAGAGAGCAAGATCACAGTCGTCGGGAACAGCTGGTGCTCTGATGCATGGTTCCAGTGTTTCTTGCTTCGAAGCGAGTATAGAAGAAACTTAGCTCGTCTGATAAGCTCGCGTGACTTGGCAGCTCGCGTGACTTGGCAGCTCGCGGCTGGGTTTCCATTTGTAATCCGTGATAGTTTCAAAGCCCTGTCACATGCGACGAGCGTCAGACCCGATGTAGTATTGGTCTTAGTCCTGTATTGAAGACCCCACTGAGGTCAGAAGTCCTCTTTTAAAAAAGGGAGGAAATGCAAGTGTGGAATAAGCATAACTTCACTATGTTAATCAAACCCATCAACTAAGTCATAAAGTGATAACTAAGGTATTAAGACAAACAAACCTTTGTCCTTGATCACTTTAATGTTCGCAATTTTCTCTCTGGCTGGAGCAGCCTACTACTTTGAATGATAAAATATATTAAAATCTATCCACCAACTGAGCTGTTACCTTTTCATTGCGAGGAAAGAGAGCCTCGCAATCCGCTGATCTCCTGTGTGTCATGTGGGGTTCAAAGTGCACCAGGCGATAGGTTTTACCTGCCCCCAGGTAGCGGGTCAGCCAGCTAGACGCCTCGTCTCCACAGTCCCTGCCCTGGATGTCTGTACTAAACACTCTGGGACACAGACAGAAGGGTTAAGACACTTCCTGCTGACACAGACAGAAGGGTTAAGACACTTCCTGCTGACACAGACAGAAGGGTTAGACACTTCCTGCTGACACAGACAGAAGCGTTAAGACACTTCCTGCTGACACAGACAAAAGGGTTAAGACACTTCCTGCTGACACAGACAGAAGCGTTAAGACACTTCCTGCTGACACAGACAAAGGGGTTAAGACACTTCCTGCTGGTTAAGACACTTCCTGCTGACACAGACAGAAGGGTTAAGACACTTCTGCTGACACAGACAGAAGCGTTAAGACACTTCCTGCTGACACAGACAGAAGCGTTAAGACACTTCCTGCTGACACAGACAGAAGGGTTAAGACACTTCCTGCTGACACAGACA
>NW_027011830.1:0-22037 GCF_036934945.1 Oncorhynchus masou masou | reverse complement strand
AGAGGCTCTAATCTGACTCTTAGACCTACTAGCTCCTTAGGCGAACAGGCTCTAATCTGACTCTTAGACCTGCTAGCTCCTTAGGAGAACAGGCTCTAATCTGACTCTTAGACCTACTAGCTCCTTAGGCGAACAGGCTCTAATCTGACTCTTAGACCTGCTAGCTCCTTAGGAGAACAGGCTCTAATCTGACTCTTAGACCTACTAGCTCCTTAGGCAAATAGGCTCTAATCTGACTCTTAGACCTACTAGCTCCTTAGGCAAATAGGCTCTAATCTGACTCTTAGACCTACTAGCTCCTTAGGACAACAGGCTCTAATCTGACTCTTAGACCTACTAGCTCCTTAGGAGAACAGGCTCTAATCTGACTCTTAGACCTACTAGCTCCTTAGGCAAATAGGCTCTAATCTGACTCTTAGACCTACTAGCTCCTTAGGCGAACAGGCTCTAATCTGACTCTTAGACCTGCTAGCTCCTTAGGAGAACAGGCTCTAATCTGACTCTTAGACCTACTAGCTCCTTAGGAGAACAGGCTCTAATCTGACTCTTAGACCTACTAGCTCCTTAGGAGAACAGGCTCTAATCTGACTCTTAGACCTACTAGCTCCTTAGGCAAACAGGCTCTAGTCTGACTCTTAGACCTGCTAGCTCCTTAGGCAAATAGGCTCTAATCTGACTCTTAGACCTGCTAGCTCCTTAGGAGAACAGGCTCTAATCTGACTCTTAGACCTACTAGCTCCTTAGGTGAACAGGCTCTAATCTGACTCTTAGACCTACTAGCTCCTTAGGTGAACAGGCTCTAATCTGACTCTTAGACCTGCTAGCTCCTTAGGCAAATAGGCTCTAATCTGACTCTTAGACCTGCTAGCTCCTTAGGAGAACAGGCTCTAATCTGACTCTTAGACCTACTAGCTCCTTAGGCAAATAGGCTCTAATCTGACTCTTAGACCTGCTAGCTCCTTAGGCAAATAGGCTCTAATCTGACTCTTAGACCTGCTAGCTCCTTAGGAGAACAGGCTCTAATCTGACTCTTAGACCTACTAGCTCCTTAGGCAAATAGGCTCTAATCTGACTCTTAGACCTGCTAGCTCCTTAGGCAAATAGGCTCTAGTCTGACTCTTAGACCTACTAGCTCCTTAGGCAAATAGGCTCTAATCTGACTCTTAGACCTGCTAGCTCCTTAGGCAAATAGGCTCTAATCTGACTCTTAGACCTGCTAGCTCCTTAGGAGAACAGGCTCTAATCTGACTCTTAGACCTACTAGCTCCTTAGGCAAATAGGCTCTAATCTGACTCTTAGACCTGCTAGCTCCTTAGGCAAATAGGCTCTAGTCTGACTCTTAGACCTACTAGCTCCTTAGGCAAATAGGCTCTAATCTGACTCTTAGACCTGCTAGCTCCTTAGGCAAATAGGCTCTAGTCTGACTCTTAGACCTGCTAGCTCCTTAGGCAAATAGGCTCTAATCTGACTCTTAGACCTGCTAGCTCCTTAGGCAAATAGGCTCTAGTCTGACTCTTAGACCTACTAGCTCCTTAGGACAACAGGCTCTAATCTGACTCTTAGACCTACTAGCTCCTTAGGAGAACAGGCTCTAATCTGACTCTTAGACCTACTAGCTCCTTAGGCAAATAGGCTCTAATCTGACTCTTAGACCTACTAGCTCCTTAGGCGAACAGGCTCTAATCTGACTCTTAGACCTGCTAGCTCCTTAGGAGAACAGGCTCTAATCTGACTCTTAGACCTACTAGCTCCTTAGGAGAACAGGCTCTAATCTGACTCTTAGACCTACTAGCTCCTTAGGAGAACAGGCTCTAATCTGACTCTTAGACCTACTAGCTCCTTAGGCAAACAGGCTCTAGTCTGACTCTTAGACCTGCTAGCTCCTTAGGCAAATAGGCTCTAATCTGACTCTTAGACCTACTAGCTCCTTAGGTGAACAGGCTCTAATCTGACTCTTAGACCTACTAGCTCCTTAGGTGAACAGGCTCTAATCTGACTCTTAGACCTACTAGCTCCTTAGGTGAACAGGCTCTAATCTGACTCTTAGACCTGCTAGCTCCTTAGGCAAATAGGCTCTAATCTGACTCTTAGACCTGCTAGCTCCTTAGGAGAACAGGCTCTAATCTGACTCTTAGACCTACTAGCTCCTTAGGCAAATAGGCTCTAATCTGACTCTTAGACCTGCTAGCTCCTTAGGCAAATAGGCTCTAGTCTGACTCTTAGACCTACTAGCTCCTTAGGCAAATAGGCTCGAATCTGACTCTTAGACCTGCTAGCTCCTTAGGCAAATAGGCTCTAATCTGACTCTTAGACCTGCTAGCTCCTTAGGAGAACAGGCTCTAATCTGACTCTTAGACCTACTAGCTCCTTAGGCAAATAGGCTCTAATCTGACTCTTAGACCTGCTAGCTCCTTAGGCAAATAGGCTCTAGTCTGACTCTTAGACCTACTAGCTCCTTAGGCAAATAGGCTCTAATCTGACTCTTAGACCTGCTAGCTCCTTAGGCAAATAGGCTCTAGTCTGACTCTTAGACCTGCTAGCTCCTTAGGCAAATAGGCTCTAATCTGACTCTTAGACCTGCTAGCTCCTTAGGCAAATAGGCTCTAGTCTGACTCTTAGACCTGCTAGCTCCTTAGGCAAATAGGCTCTAATCTGACTCTTAGACCTGCTAGCTCCTTAGGCAAATAGGCTCTAGTCTGACTCTTAGACCTGCTAGCTCCTTAGGCAAATAGGCTCTAATCTGACTCTTAGACCTGCTAGCTCCTTAGGACAACAGGCTCTAGTCTGACTCTTAGACCTGCTAGCTCCTTAGGAGAACAGGCTCTAATCTGACTCTTAGACCTGCTAGCTCCTTAGGAGAACAGGCTCTAATCTGACTCTTAGACCTGCTAGCTCCTTAGGCAAATAGGCTCTAATCTGACTCTTAGACCTGCTAGCTCCTTAGGCAAATAGGCTCTAATCTGACTCTTAGACCTGCTAGCTCCTTAGGCAAATAGGCTCTAATCTGACTCTTAGACCTGCTAGCTCCTTAGGACAACAGGCTCTAATCTGACTCTTAGACCTGCTAGCTCCTTAGGCAAACAGGCTCTAATCTGACTCTTAGACCTGCTAGCTCCTTAGGACAACAGGCTCTAATCTGACTCTTAGACCTGCTAGCTCTTTAGGACAACAGGCTCTAATCTGACTCTTAGACCTGCTAGCTCCTTAGGCAAACAGGCTCTAATCTGACTCTTAGACCTGCTAGCTCCTTAGGACAACAGGCTCTAATCTGACTCTTAGACCTGCTAGCTCCTTAGGAGAACAGGCTCTAATCTGACTCTTAGACCTACTAGCTCCTTAGGCAAATAGGCTCTAATCTGACTCTTAGACCTGCTAGCTCCTTAGGCAAATAGGCTCTAAACTGACTCTTAGACCTGCTAGCTCCTTAGGCAAATAGGCTCTAATCTGACTCTTAGACCTGCTAGCTCCTTAGGCAAACAGGCTCTAATCTGACTCTTAGACCTGCTAGCTCCTTAGGTGAACAGGCTCTAATCTGACTCTTAGACCTGCTAGCTCCTTAGGCAAATAGGCTCTAATCTGACTCTTAGACCTGCTAGCTCCTTAGGAGAACAGGCTCTAATCTGACTCTTAGACCTGCTAGCTCCTTAGGCAAATAGGCTCTAATCTGACTCTTAGACCTACTAGCTCCTTAGGCAAACAGGCTCTAATCTGACTCTTAGACCTGCTAGCTCCTTAGGAGAACAGGAGAGCAGTTGTCACTGAATATGACCTGACACCAAATAGCAGTTGTCACTGAATATGACCTGACACCGAATAGCAGTTGTCACTGAATATGACCTGACACCGAATAGCAGTTGTCACTGAATCGGACCTGACACCAAATAGCAGTTGTCACTGAATACGTCCTCATACTAACAGAGACAAGTGGGCAAACGTTTACTGCAAGAATTGGACTGAGGTGAAGCGTTTTTAGCCAAAAACATTGCACATTGTTAATTTCAATGTAATTACCTGATATTCATTATGAAACATATGGTTATTTCTCCACACTACCAAGGCTTTTGTGGAGAGAAAACCTCAATGTCATATGAAGGACCCTCTTTTATAGGAAACGAGGGAGAAACAGACCATCGGCACAGAACGAAAGGATGGAGGGGAGAAGGAATGAGAGAGAGAGAAGAAAGAAAGGAAAGATTTTAAACTCATTTCTGCCTCCTCCTTCTCCATCCTTCCTCCTCCTTCTGTGCCGCTGCTCTGCTTCTCTTCACTACACTATAAAACAGGGTCCTTTGGAGTTTGTCATTTATAACCTGGTTATGGTGGAAGCAGATCATAACCCTGTATGACTCATTTGTTTTCTTCAGCCATGGCTAACTGATGACCATTTATTCATGGATAACTGCAGATAATGTATGCATGGGTAACCGGAAATAATGTATCAGTGGTTAACTGGAGATAATGTATCAGTGGTTAACTGGAGATAATGAGATGGTTACTGGAGATAATGTGTTCATTGATAACTGGAGATAATGTTTTCATGGATAACTGGAGATAATGAATTCATGGTTACTGCAGAGTACGTGTTCATGGCTGACTGATGACAATTCATTAATGGATAACTGGAGATAATGTATGTATGAATGGGTACTGAAGAAAATGTATTCATGGCTAACTGGAGAGAACTTGTTGACGGCTAACTCAAGATAATTTATTCATGGCTAACTGGAGGTAATGTATTCATGTCTAACTATAGATAATGTATCCATGTCTAACTGAAGATAATGTATTCATGTCTAACTATAGATAATGTATTCAGAAAGGAAGAGGAAAGTCATGCTCTGGTGATTCTGAATGGAATAAAACACATGGGGTTGAATGGAATAAAACACATGGGGTTGAATGGAATAAAACACATGGGGTTGAATTGAATAAAACACATGGGGTTGAATTGAATAAAACACATGGGGCTGAATGGAATAAAACACATGGGGCTGAATGGAATAAAACACATGGTGATGAATGGAATAAAACACATGGGGCTGAATGGAATAAAACACATGGGGTTGAATGGAATAAAACACATGGGGCTGAATGGAATAAAACACATGAGGCTGAATGGAATAAAACACATGGGGCTGAATGGAATAAAACACATAGGTTGAATTGAATAAAACACATGGGGCTGAATGGAATAAAACACATGGGGCTGAATGGAATAAAACACATGGGGTTGAATGGAATAAAACACATGGGGCTGAATGGAATAAAACATGGGGCTGAATGGAATAAAACACATGGAGTTGAATGGAATAAAACACATGGGGCTAGATAGGGAATAAAACACATAGGGGCTGGTGGAATGAAACACATGGGGCTGAATGGAATAAAACACATGGGGTTGAATTGAATAAAACACATGGGGTTGAATAAAACACATGGGGTTGAATAATAAAACACATGGGGCTGAATGGAATAAAACACATGGGGCTGAATGGAATAAAACACATGGTGATGGAACAAAACACATGAGGTTGAATGGAATAAAACACATGAGGTTGAATAAAAAACACATGGGGCTGAATGGAATAAAACGCATGGGGTTGAATGGAACAAAACACATGGGGCTGAATGGAATAAAACACATGGGGTTGAATGGAATAAAACACATGGGGCTGAATGGAATAAAACACATGGGGCTGAATGGAATAAAACACATGGGGTTGAATGGAATAAAACATGGGGCTGAATGGAATAAAACACATAGTGATGAATGGAATAAAACACATGGGGCTGGAATGGAACAAAAGCATGGGGCTGAATAGATGGAATCCAATTGCTTCAGTCATTTCTATGTTTTAATTTCCCTGGTCCTCTTAAAGACAGCAGAGCTGGTAATAGCAGGCCAAATTGATGTCACTGGGTGGAATGTACTGTTTAGTGTTGATGCCTCTAATTCCTGCTGGGAAAGAGAAGAAAGGCCATCTGCTTGTCCTTAGAGATGCAGCCTGATGATTGAAGTTGTTAATAAACACAGAGAGAGAAAAATACAAGGGAAGCGGGAGGGAGGGAGGGAGGGAGGGAGGGAGGGAGGGAGGGAGGAAGCCGACTGGCAGGTGGCTGGCTGGCTGGTGGCCGATGACTGGCTGGTGGTTTGCTGTCTGGCTGGTGGGTGTGTGGGTGGCTGGCTGGCTATTGGCTGGCTGGCTGGTGGCTGCTTGCTGATGGGTTGTGGCTGTCTGGCCAGGTGGTGGCTGGCTGGCTGGCTTGTGGCTGGCAGGTTGCTTGCTGGCTGGCTTGTGGATGGCTGGTGGGTGGCTGGCTGGCTGGTGGCTGATGGCTGGGTGGCTGGATGGTGGCTGTATGGTGGCTGGCTGGCTGGCTGTATGGTGGGTTGTGGTTGTCTGGCTGGTGGCTGGCTGGTGGGTTGTGGTTGTCTGGCTGGCTGGCTGGATGGGGGATGACTGGTTGACTGGTGGCTGGATGGTGGCTGGCAAGCTGGTGGCTGGCTGGTGGGTTGTGGTTGTCTGGCTGGCAGGCTGGATGGTGGATGGATGGTGGCTGGATGGCTGGTTTCTGGCTGGCTGGCTTGCTGGCTGGTGGCTGGCTGGTGGGTTGTGGTTGTCTGGCTGGATTTGATGGTGGATGGCTGGATGGCTGTTGACTGGCTGCTGGCAGGTGGCTGGTTGGTAGTTACATTACATCACATTATATAGTGGTAGTTATAGAACATTATATAGTGGTAGTTATAGAACACTATATAGTGGTAGTTATAGAACATTATATAGTGGTAGTTACAGAACATTATATAGTGGTAGTTATAGAACATTATATAGTGGTAGTTATAGAACATTATATAGTGGTAGTTATAAAACATTATATAGTGGTAGTTACAGAACATTATATAGTGGTAGTTATAGAACATTATAAAGTGGTAGTTACAGAACATTATATAGTGGTAGTTATAGAACATTATATAGTGGTAGTTATAGAACATTATACAGTGGTAGTTACAGAACATTATATAGTGGTAGTTACAGAACATTATATAGTGGTAGTTATAAGAACATTATATAGTGGTAGTTATAGAACATTATATAGTGGTAGTTATAGAACACTATATAGTGGTAGTTATAGAACATTATACAGTGGTAGTTATAGAACATTATGTAGTGGTAGTTATAGAACATTATATAGTGGTAAATTTAGGAGCATTATATAGTGGTAGTTATAAGAACATTATATAGTGGTAGTTACAGAACATTATATAGTGAGTAGTTATAGAACATTAAAGTGGTAGTTACAGAACATTATATAGTGGTAGTTATAGAACATTATATAGTGGTAGTTACAGAACATTATATAGTGGTAGTTATAGAACATTATATAGTGGTAGTTATAGAACATTATATAGTGGTAGTTATAGAACATTATATAGTGGTAGTTATAGAACATTATATAGTGGTAGTTACAGAACATTATATAGTGGTAGTTATAGAACATTAAGGAAGTTATTAGAACATTATATAGTGGTAGTTATAGAACATTATATAGTGGTAGTTATAGAACATTATATAGTGGTAGTTACAGAACATTATACATTATATAGTGGTAGTTATAAACATTATATAGTAGTAGTTATATAACATTCTATAGTGGTAGTTATAGAACATTATATAGTGGTAGTTACAGAACATTCTATAGTGGTAGTTATAAACATTATATATTGGTAGTTATAGAACATTATATAGTGGTAGTTATAGAACATTCTATATAGTGGTAGTTATAGAACATTATATAGTGGTAGTTATAGAACACTACATAGTGATAGTTACAGAACATTATATAGTGGTAGTTATAGAACAGAATGAAGACATTATATAGTGGTAGTTATAGAACATTATATAGTGGTAGTTATAGAACATTATATAGTGGTAGTTATAGAACATTATATAGTGGTAGTTATAGAACATTACATCAGAACATTATATAGTGGTAGTTACAGAAACAACTAGTTTCAATCCCCCAATTACTTGTTCATTATTCAACCCTCTGTTCCCCCATGTTTATTTGTGAGTGATTGTTTGTTATGTAGTAGGTCCATTTCTGTGGGCTTTCTTTTTGTGTCGCGTTTATTATTATGTTTAGCAAAGTACGTTTATTTACTCATATCTGCTGTCCTGCGCCTGACTCCTCTACACCAGCCACACAGACCTCATTACAAGTCGTTACAGGACATTACATGATATGGTGTTAGTTGAATGTTATGAATCAAGAAGACAAAAAAGACCATACACTGTAATACATCCAATACTAACTTCAATTGTGACAATAAACAAACCTTATTTCAATTACAGATTTGATTATCATTGGCTAGGTGTGAATTTTAGCTCTGCTCATTGATCTTAAAAAGTGAGTGAGTTACATATTCTGTATTCAAGGCAGAGTTCTAATTCTCATCACTGCTGTGCAAAGTACAAAGTTAAGATAACAGACACATTTCCTCTCCTAATTGCTCCTTCATATTAATCTGTCTGCCGTTTTGTCCCTTTAGGGAAATTGAGCTGCGTACAGGAGGACAATAATAATTTTGTCAAAGTAATCCCAGCATATGGTAATAAGGATGGAAGCCCCAGTCTAAACATCTGTCTGGGCTGCTGTGTAGGTTGGGGTACTATGGGGGCTCTATGCGACCCAGTCCGTCTGTCTGGGTTGTTGTGTAAGTTGGGGTACTATGGGGGCTCTATGTGACCCAGTCCGTCTGTCTGGGCTGCTGTGTAGGTTGGGGTACTATGGGGGCTCTATCGGCCAGTCCGTCTGTCTGGGTTGTTGTGTAGATTTAGGGTACTATGGGGGCTCTGTCTCCGTCTGTCTGGGTTGTTGTGTAAGTTGGGGTACTATGCTCTATGCGACCCAGTCCGTCTGTCTGGGTTGTTGTGTAAGTTGGGGTACTATGGGGGCTCTATGCGACCCAGTCCGTCTGTCTGGGTTGTTGTGTAAGTTGGGGTACTATGGGGGCTCTATGCGACCCAGTCCGTCTGTCTGGGTTGCTGTGTAGGTTGGGGTACTATGGGGGCTTATAGGCCAGTCCGTCTGTCTGGGTTGTTGTGTAAGTTGGGGTACTATAGGGGGGATGGGGGAGCAGCTTCAAAACATGGTAGAACCGAGGTGGTTGTTGAACATGATGACAGTACTAATTATATTCTAGGAGTAGAGGTGATTGTTGAACATGATGACAGTACTAATTATATTCTAGGAGTAGAGGTGATTGTTGAACATGATGACAGTACTAATTATATTCTAGGAGTAGAGGTGATTGTTGAACATGATGACAGTACTAATTATATTCTAGGAGTAGAGGTGATTGTTGAACATGATGACAGTACTAATTATATTCTAGGGTAGAGGTGATTGTTGAACATGATGACAGTACTAATTATATACTAGGAGTAGAGGTGATTGTTGAACATGATGACAGTACTAATTATATTCTAGGAGTAAGAGGTGATTGTTGAACATGATGACAGTACTAATTATATTCTAGGAGTAGAGGTGGTTGTTGAACTTGATGACAGTACTAATTATATTCTAGGAGTAGAAGGTGGTTGTTGAACTTGACTCCTCCACAGATCCAACAAGAATTATATTTTATTCTACCCTCAGCTAACAAGTTTTGTACTTGGAGAGCGGTTCCATTTAATTTTTCAAGTCAGGTGTTGAATAATAACTCTATATATAATTGATTCAATTCTGGCCCTATCTCTTGGGTTGAAGTATCCCTTCAATTACTATTATTGATTAAAATACATTAATTATAACGGCTTACTCCCATATCCAATATCTAAAAAATCTCCTCTTTTTTTTCTGTGCCATTCTGTGCCAAACAAGGCTGTCTGCTTTCTGCTGTCTCGTCCCGCTTTCACAAAGGCAATGCAAATGAGGCATTCTGTATACCCATACTTAAAAGTCCATTCAATGAAAGTGGACCAGAGAAACCCTTGGGGGCACTTTGTATGTTTATTGGCAATGTTTACAATCTTCCCGGGATGTGCCGCCGGTCACTATGGATTCATACAGAATTGATCAGGTTTTTCCATTGATAGCCTCTAAAACAACGTGAATGTTAATAATTGCTGTACTAAGGTCATGGGAAGTGTTTGTCCTTAGGCCTAGGGGTGGCAGGGGTGCAGAAGAAAACAAACACAGGCGAACTTGAATTATATTTCGACGAACACAACTTTTCTAAACCAACATTTTAAGGGAAATCAGAGGAGAGGAGACATGGAGGAGAGGACAGGAGAAGAGATGTGGAGGAGAGGAGGTGGAGAAGGGAGAGGACAGGAGAAGAGATGTAGAGGAGAGGTGGAGGAGAGGACAGGAGAAGAGACGTGGAGGAGAAGAGAGGAGGGTGGAGAAGAGGAGAGGACAGGAGAAGAGATGTGAGGAGAGGAAAGATGGAGAAGAGGAGAGGACAGGAGAAGAAGACGTGAAGGAGAGAATAGGTGGAGAAGAGAAGAGATGTGGAGTAGAGGAGAAGTGGAGGAGAGGACAGGAGAAGAGACGTGAGGGAGAGGAGAGGTGGAGGAGGGGAGGAGGGTGGAGGAGAGGAGACGTGGGAGGAGAGGAGACGTGGAGGAGAGGAGAGGTGGAGGAGAGGAGAGGGAGAGGTGGAGGAGAGGAGAGGTGGAGGAGAGGAGAGGTGGAGGAGAGGAGGAGGAGAGAGGAGAGGGTGGAGGGAAAGGAGACGTGGAGGAAAGGTGGAGAAGAGGAGCGGTGGAGGGAGGAGAGGGAGAGGTGGAGGGGAGAGTTGAAGGAGAGGAGGTGGAGGAAGGGGAGGAGAGGAGACGTGGAGGGAGAGGTGGAGGAGAGGAGAGGTGGAGGAGAGGTGGAGGAGAGGAGAGAGGTGGAGGAGAGGTGGAGGAGGTGCGGCGGAGGAGGTGGAGGGAGAGGAGACATTGAGGGAGGAGAGGAGACGTGGGAGTAGAGGAGACGTGGAGGAGAGGAGAGGTGGAGGAGAGGAGTCATGGAGGAGAGGAGAGGACGTTGGAGGAGAGGAGACGTTGAGGAGAGGAGACGTGGAGGAGAGGAGACGTGGAGGAGGAGAGGGAGAGGTGGAGGAGAGAGTCATGGAGGGAGAGGAGAGGAGACGATGAGGAGAGGAGACGTTGAGGAGAGGAGACGTTGAGGGAGGAGACGTTGAGGAGAGGAAGACGTGGAGGAGAGGAGGCGTGGAGGAGAGGAGAGGAGAGGTGAAGGAGAGGAGCATGGAGGAGGAGGAGAGGAGACGTTGAGGAGAGGAGACGTGGAGTAGAGGGAGGAGAGGAGAGGTGGAGGAGAGGAGTCATGGAGGAGAGGAGAGGAGACGTTGAGGAGACGGGAGTAGAGAGAGGTGGAGGAGAGGAGTCATGGAGGAAGAGGAGAGGAGACGTGGAGGAGAGGGAGACGTGGAGTAGAGGAGACGTGGAGGAAGGAGGAGTCAGTAGAAAATTATCAGGAGTCAGGTAGAGAGGTTTTCTTGAACAGTAGCACTCAACTCAAAGGAATTACCAAGTATTTTTCAAGAAAATATTTGTTTTTCAAACGGAAGTTTTAACCTATTAACCTAACCACCGTATTAACCTATGAATTGCTTATTTGTTTCTTTGGGAGACATTGGACCACAAGGCACCGTTTGGTGCAATCTGGAGATCTCTCACCCTACCAACTATTGCTATTGGAAAGTCTTTCTATAGACAAGGTCAACATCAAACTGGAAGGTGACTATATTAAACTCACATTTTAATAGCATAATGAAATGCAGAAACCTTTGGTGGCAGTAGTCAAACATCCATGAGAGAGGATCAAAGAAGTTCTGAGGTCTGTCCATGTCTGTGTGTCAAATGGCACCCTATTCTCTAAATACAGTAATAAACATGTTTCCCCTAAATGGCATCCAAATGGCATTCCCTACATACAGTACATGTTTCAAATGGCACCCTATTCCTACATACAGTAGTGCACATGTTCCAAATGGCATCCTATTCCCGACATACAGTAGTGCACATGTTTCAAATGGCACCCTATTCCCTACATACAGGAGTGCACATGTTCCAAATGGCACCCTATTCCCTACATACAGTAGTGCACATAGTGGTGCACACTCTATATAATGCGCTACTTTTGAACATGGACCAAGGACTGTCCAAAGTAACACACTGTATAGGGAACACAGAGAGAGAGAGAGGGAGAGAGAGATAGAGAGAGAGAGAGAGAGAGAGTGAGAGAGAAGAGAGTGAGAGGAAGAGAGGAGAGAGAAGAGAGAGAGAGAGAGAGAGAGAGACAAAGTGAAAGAGAGAGAGAAGAGAGAGGAGAGAGGAGAGAGAGAGAGACAGAGAGAAAGAGAGAGAGAGAGAGAGAAAGAGAGAGAAAGAGAGAGAGAGAGAGAGAGAGAGAGAGGAGAGAGAGAGACTAAATGAACCATGGTTGCCACCAAGTGGTGTGAAAAGTAGGGCCCAGATATCGGCTATCACAGCCGGTTGCTCTATCAGTGACACTGAACTCAACCTAAAGGGAGACAGAGAGAGACTAAATGAACCATGGTTGCCACCAAGTGGTGTGAAAAGTAGGGCCCAGATATCGGCTATCACAGCCGGTTGTCTTTTCTATCAGTGACACTGAACTCAATAACCTAAAGGGGAGAATGAACAGTCTGGGAGAGGGAACCTCTCATTGAATCCACCAGTCTGGGAGAGGGAACCTCTCATTGAATCAACCAGTCTGGGAGAGGGAACCTCTCATTGAATCCACCAGTCTGGGGAGGGAACCTCTCGTTGAATCCAACCAGTCTGGGAGGGAACCTCTCGTTGAATCCACCAGTCTGGGAGAGGGAACCTCTCATTGAATCCACCAGTCTGGGAGAGGGAACCTCTCATTGAATCAACCAGTCTGGGAGAGGGAACCTCTCATTGAATCAACCAGTCTGGGAGAGGGAACCTCTCGTTGAATCAACCAGTCTGGGAGAGGGAACCTCTCGTTGAATCAACCAGTCTGGGAGAGGGAACCTCTCGTTGAATCAACCAGTCTGGGAGAGGGAACCTCTCGTTGAATCCACCAGTCTGGGAGAGGGAACCTCTCATTGAATCCACCAGTCTGGGAGAGGGAACCTCTCATTGAATCAACCAGTCTGGGAGAGGGAACCTCTCGTTGAATCAACCAGTCTGGGAGAGGGAACCTCTCGTTGAATCCACCAGTCTGGGAGGAGGACCTCTCGTTGAATCCAACCAGTCTGGGAGAGGAACCTCTCGTTGAATCAACCAGTCTGGGAGAGGGAACCTCTCGTTGAATCCACCAGTCTGGGAGAGGGAACCTCTCATTGAATCCACCAGTCTGGGAGAGGAACCTCTCATTGAATCCACCAGTCTGGGAGAGGGAACCTCTCATTGAATCCACCAGTCTGGGAGAGGGAACCTCTCGTTGAATCCACCAGTCTGGGAGAGGGAACCTCTCATTGAATCCACCAGTCTGGGAGAGGGAACCTCTCGTTGAATCAACCAGTCTGGGAGAGGGAACCTCTCATTGAATCAACCAGTCGGGGAGAGGGAACCTCTCATTGAATCCACCAGTCTGGGAGAGGGAACCTCTCATTGAATCCACCAGTCTGGGAGAGGGAACCTCTCATTGAATCAACCAGTCTGGGAGAGGGAACCTCTCATTGAATCAACCAGTCTGGGAGAGGGAACCTCTCATTGAATCAACCAGTCTGGGAGAGGGAACCTCTCGTTGAATCAACCAGTCTGGGAGAGGGAACCTCTCATTGAATCAACCAGTCTGGGAGAGGGAACCTCTCATTGAATCCACCAGTCTGGGAGAGGGAACCTCTCATTGAATCAACCAGTCTGGGAGAGGGAACCTCTCATTGAATCCACCAGTCTGGGAGAGGGAACCTCTCGTTGAATCAACCAGTCTGGGAGAGGGAACCTCTCATTGAATCCACCAGTCTGGGAGAGGGAACCTCTCATTGAATCAACCAGTCTGGGAGAGGGAACCTCTCATTGAATCAACCAGTCTGGGAGAGGGAACCTCTCGTTGAATCCACCAGTCTGGGAGAGGGAACCTCTCGTTGAATCAACCAGTCTGGGAGAGGGAACCTCTCATTGAATCCACCAGTCTGGGAGAGGGAACCTCTCATTGAATCAACCAGTCTGGGAGAGGGAACCTCTCGTTGAATCAACCAGTCTGGGAGAGGGAACCTCTCATTGAATCCACCAGTCTGGGAGAGGAAACCTCTCATTGAATCAACCAGTGTTTAAGTCAGAATAGGGCATGTGGTGAATGAGATCACAGTGAGATAGAGACCTTACTTGCTTTGGCAATGTTAACACATGTTTCCCATGCCAATAAAGCCCTTGAATTGAATTGAATTGAATTGAGAGAAAGGAAGAGAAAGGGAGGATCATGAATTGAGAGAAAGGAAGAGAAAGGGAGGATCATGATTTGAGAGAAAGGAAGAGAGAGGGAGGATCATGAATTGAGAGAAAGGAAGAGAGAGGGAGGATCATGATTTGAGAGAAAGGAAGAGAGAGGGAGGATCATGATTTGAGAGAAAGGAAGAAAGGGAGGATCTTGATTTGAGAGAAAGGAAGAGAGGGAGGATCATGATTTGAGAGAAAGGAAGAGGGAGGATCATGAATTGAGAGAAAGGAAGAGAAAGGGAGGATCATGATTTGAGAGAAAGGAAGAGAAAGGGAGGATCATGAATTGAGAGAAAGGAAGAGAAAGGGAGGGATCATGATTTGAGAGAAAGGAAGAGAAAGGGAGGATCATGGATGAGAGAAAAGGAAGAGAGAGGGAGGGATCATGAATTGAGAGAAAGGAATGATTTGAGAAAGGAAGAGAAAGGGAGGATCATGAATTGAGAAAAGGAAGAGAAAGGGAGGATCATGAATTGAGAGAAAGGAAGAGAAAGGAGGATCATGAATTGAGAGAAAGGAAGAGAAAGGGAGGATCATGAATTGAGAGAAAGGAGAGAAAAGGGAGGATCATGAATTGAGAGAAAGGAAGAAGAGGGAGGGATCATGAATTGAGAAAAGGAAGAGAAAGGGGAGGATCATGAATTGAGAGAAAGGAAGAGAAAGGGAATCATGAATTGAGAGAAAGAAGGATCATGAATTGAGAGAAAGGAAGAAAAGGGAGGATCATGAATTGAGAGAAAGGAAAGAAGGGAGGGATCATGAATTGAGAAAAGGAAGAGAAAGGGAGGATCATGAATTGAGAGAAAGGAAGAGAAAGGGAGGATCATGAATGAGAGAAAGGAAGAGAGGGAGGATCATGAATTGAGAGAAAGGAAAGAGAAAGGGAGGATCATGAACGAGAGAAAGGAAGAGAGGAGGATCATGAATTGAGAGAAAGGAAAGAGAAAGGGAGGATCATGAGTCAGAGAAAGGAAGAAAGGGAGGATCATGATTTGAGAGAAAGGAAAGAAAGGGAGGATCATGAATTGAGAGAAAAGGAAGAGAAAGGGAGGATCGTGATTTGAGAGAAAGGAAGAGAAAGGGAGGATCATGATTTGAGAGAAAAGGAAGAGAAAGGGAGGATCCTTGAATTGAGAGAAAGGGGGATAAATGTTTCCGGCAGAAGTGTCCTTGTCCTCTGTCAGGGTTGTCAGGGAAACCGCTGATGGCTACGATTGCTGGTTTCAGAGGTGAAGTAAGATCAGTCTATGTTGCTCGTATCACTGTCTCTCCATCTCTTCATCTCTCCATCCACTCCCATATAGCCATCCCTCCATCCCTCCATCTCGCCATCCCTCCATCCCTCCATCTCTCCCATCCCTCCATCTCTCTCCATCCCTCCATCCTCCATCTCTCCATCCCTCCATCTCTTCATCTCTCCATCCTCCACTCTCTCAGTCCACTGATTATTGCCTGATAAGTGTTTCTCAATCTGATTGAGTCACATTTCAGACAACAGATCAACTCAACCATCACCACTGCCTCTAGCGTTCCCGGTTCGTGGTGATGATGAAGGAGACAGATGAAGATCATAGCAAAGACAGACAGTTTCTGAACAGGTATGATGCAAAGCAAAAACTGCTTAATGTTGACATATGTTCTCTGATTTCTCCCTGGGGACTCTGTGTGATTATGAAATAAACAATGAATGTGGCTGTTTAGTTGACCGCAGCCTGTATGTTTACTGTTTATTTCCATTGTTTATTTCCCCTTTTGTTAATCATCCATTTCCCTTGCTTTGGCAATGCAAACATATGTTTCCCATGCAAACAAAGCCCTTAAAGCTAATTATACATTTTAACTGATTTGAAACCGAAAGCCAATCACTTTCCATGGTGCCCATGTGGAGTATTGTCATGACAACCAAATTATACCAAAAATGCTATAAAAACAATTTCCTGAAATATGAATTTTCAAAGAAACACAGCAATGCAAGCACCATAAATGAGTTTATTCTGGATTATTTGTACAACTAAAGAGGGATGGAGGAGGTTGTTTTATCATTTTCTTTTGTGTAAGTACAGCCAATCAGCCAGCAGTTGCTGAAAGCACTCCACTCATCCCTGCTAACTGACAGCACTCCACTCATCCCTGCTAACTGACAGCACTCCACTCCTCCCTGCTAACTGACAGCACTCCACTCCTCCCTGCTAACTGACAGCACTCCACTCATCCTTGCTAACTGACGACACTCCACTCATCCCTGCTAACTGACAACACTCCACTCATCTCTGCTAACTGTGACACTCCACTCATCTCTGCTAACTGGCAACACTCCACTCATTCCTACTAACTAGCGCCACTCACTCATCCCTGCTAACTGACAGCACTCCTCATACTTACAGTTAAAGTCAGAAGTTTACATACACTTAGGATGGAGTCATTAAAACTCATTTTTCATCTACTCCACAAATTTCTTGTTTCTTATATATATTGATTCTTCATCTACTATAGTCCCACAACATTTCTATACTATATTTAAATTGTTTTAAATCTCATCTTTTAACTTCTCTATCTTGAAAGGTTTCTAGTTTTGCTCTTAATTCTTCCATTTCTTTATTGCTCTAAAAGGAAATGTTCTATTGCCCATTTCTTTAAACAATTTAAAGGCAATGCTACCAAATCCTAATTGAGTGTATGTAAACTTCTGACCCACTGGGCATGTGATGAAAGAATTAAAAGCTGACATAAGTCATTCTCTTGTCACGTTCTGACCTTAGTTCCTTTGTTTTGTCTTTGTTTTAGTATGTTCAGGGCGTGAGTTGGGGTGGGCAGTCTATGTTATTTTTTTTCTATAATTTGGGATATCTGTGTTTGGCCTGGTATGGTTCAGAGGCAGCTGTCAATCGTTGTCCCTGATTGAGAACCATACTTAGGTAGCCTGGTTTCACGTTTGAGTTGTGGGTGATTGTTTTCTGTTGAGTGTTTGTATTCTGCACCAGACAGAATTGTTTCAGTTTTGTTCGTTCAGTTTGTTGTTTTTGTTCAGTGCTCAATTTCTTTATTAAAAATATGGACACTTACCACGCAGCACATTGGTCCTCCAATCCTTCTCGTTACTCCTCGTCAGAGGAGGAAGAAGACCATTACATCTCTCTACTATTATTCTGACATTTCACATTCTTAAAATAAAGTGGTGATCCAAACTGACCAAAAACAGGGAATTTTTACTTGGATTAAATGTCAGGAATTGTGAAAAACTGAGTTTAAACGTATTTGGCTAAAGTGTATGTAAACTTCCGACTTCAACTGTAACTCCTGTACAGTATGGGTTGTTGTCTGTAGCTACTGGGCTAGCTATTTCCTGTACAGTATGGGTTGTTGTCTTTAGCCACTGGGCTAGCTACTTCCTGTACAGTATGGGTTGTTGTCTGTAGCTACTGGGCTAGCTACTTCCTGTACAGTATGGGTTGTTGTCTGTAGCTACTGGGCTAGCTATTTCCTGTACAGTATGGGTTGTTGTCTTTAGCTACTGGGCTAGCTACTTCCTGTACAGTATGGGTTGTTGTCTGTAGCTACTGGGCTAGCTACTTCCTGTACAGTATGGGTTGTTGTCTGTAGCTACTGGGCTAGCTATTTCCTGTACAGTATGGGTTGTTGTCTTTAGCCACTGGGCTAGCTACTTCCTGTACAGTATGGGTTGTTGTCTTTAGCCACTGGGCTAGCTACTTCCTGTACAGTATGGGTTGTTGTCTTAAGCCACTGGGATAGCTACTTCCTGTACAGTATGGGTTGTTGTCTTTGGCCACTGGGCTAGCTACTTCCTGTACAGTATGGGTTGTTGTCTTTAGCTACTGGGCTATCTATTTCCTGTACAGTATGGGTTGTTGTCTTTAGCCACTGGGCTAGCTACTTCCTGTACAGTATGGGTTGTTGTCTTTGGCCACTGGGCTAGCGACTTCCTGTACAGTATGGGTTGTTGTCTTTAGCCACTGGGCTAGCTACTTCCTGTACAGTATGGGTTGTTTCCGGACTGGTTGCAGAGAAGAAGAAAAAAGTAGCTAAAACAACATGAGTTAATCTTTAGAAATAAACACTAGTTAATCTGGAGCCTTAAAAATAAATTAATCTGCAGCAAAGTGAAGACTGAGTGGAGACTAAGTGGAGACTAAGTGGAGACTAAGTGAAGACTAAGTGGAGACTAAGTGGAGACTAAGTGGAGACTGAGTGGCGACTAAGTAGAGACTAAGTGGAGACTAAGTGGAGACTAAGTGGAGACTAAGTGGAGACTGAGTGGAGACTAAGTGGAGACTGAGTGGAGACTAAGTGGGGACTAAGTAGAGACTAAGTGGAGACTAAGTGGAGACTGAGTGGAGACTAAGTAGAGACTAAGTGGAGACTAAGTGGAGACTAAGTGGAGACTAAATGGAGACTGAGTGGAGACTAAGTGGAGACTGAGTAGAGACTAAGTGGAGACTAAGTGAAGACTAAGTGGAGACTAAGTGGAGACTAAATGGAGACTAAGTGGAGACTAAGTGGAGACTAAGTGGAGACTAAGTGGAGACTAAATGGAGACTGAGTGGAGACTAAGTGGAGACTGAGTGGAGACTAAGTGGGGACTAAGTAGAGACTAAGTGGAGACTAAGTGGAGACTGAGTGGAGACTAAGTGGAGACTAAGTGGAGACTAAGTGGAGACTAAATGGAGACTGAGTGGAGACTGAGTAGAGACTAAGTGGAGACTAAGTGGAGACTAAGTGGAGACTAAGTGGAGACAAAATGGAGACTAAGTGGAGACTAAGTGGGGACTAAGTAGAGACTAAGTGGAGACTAAGTGGGGACTAAGTGGAGACTAAGTGGAGACTAAGTAGAGACTAAGTGGAGACTAAGTGGAGACAAAATGGAGACTAAGTGGAGACTAAGTGGAGACTAAGTAGAGACTAAGTAGAGACTAAGTGGAGACTAAGTAGAGACTAAGTGGAGACTAAGTGGAGACTAAGTGGAGACAAAATGGAGACTAAGTGGAGACTAAGTGGAGACTAAGTAGAGACTAAGTAGAGACTAAGTGGAGACTAAGTGGAGACAAAATGCTATTCAGACATATAAGTATTATGATGTAGAAGACCAACTTCCATCCAGTTGTTGTCAGTAGCAACCAAAAGACAGATCCTCTGCCTCTGATAGTTCTGGCTTACTGCTAGACTGAGCAAAACATAAAGATCATTAGTTAAAAGTCATGTAATAATTTACGAGGCTATTAATCACCAAGACTTATTATCCATAATTGATTATAAATCATTCATACATACCTCCTCTCGGTCAGCAACAGTCTCCTAATGGCTTCATGAAACATAGTCCCATCATCTGACTCCACTCTGAAACACTGAAATAAAAGTAGCAATTAGCTAATTGCCAATGTCAGGTTGGGTCTGGAGCTCTAACTGTCATATCATAAAAACATTATGTTCATTTGAAAGAGTTGGCTGCCGTTTTCTGTCAATCTAGCGAAATGTGCTACTTAGTTTACAAACATGCCCAAGTTTGAACTTAATTGACAGTATATAGCCTCTAGTTTGTCATATTACTTTGGCTTCATCTACTGTATTTGGGTAGGCTACTTGCAAGTTGATTCTACCACTGTCCTCCTCTTGCATTCTCCTCTTGCTTCCACCTCTTGCTTCCACCTCTTGCTTCCACCTCTTGCTTCCCCCTCTTGCTTCCTCCTCTTGCTTCCTCCTCTTGCTTCCTCGTTTGTTTTTGAATCAGATTGGCAGTTACACTTTGAATTGACCAGAAGATTCTATATAGAACCACTTTTTAAAATTCTAAGAATGGATGCTTTTATTAAACACATTATATCCTCTTGCTTATAGTTAGCATTTAGTTTTCAAAAAGCACAGGTTTGTACGAAACCTTGCTGTTTGCCACTCAGACCTCCGGCAACGGTGTTGCAAAATAGGAATTGGAACTTCCCCCCTGCCATAGAGAGCTAACAGTGTTCGACGTCAGACGTCAGCTAGCCGTTTTTCTGACCAAGCGAAAGCAGCTACATCACAATCCCTTGGCCGCCACAAAACAATGTTTGATTATGTTCAAAGAAAAATCAATTAAAAAATATGATTTCTTCCATTCTGTTTAGATACATGTCGTAGAGGATTATAATGACAAAATGCCTGCATTTATTTATTTATTTATAAACAAGCATTTACCATGCAGAGGAAGAGGAGGCTTTATAAACCAGCATTTACCATGCAGAGGAAGAGGAGGATTTATAAACCAGCATTTACCATGCAGAGGAAGAGGAGGATTTATAAACAAGCATTTACCATGCAGAGGAAGAGGAGGATTTATAAGCCAGGTTGGCATCCCAAGATGTCACTGTATTCCCTACATAGTGCACTACTTTTTGACCAGAACCCGATGGGCCCTAGTCAACAGTAGTGCACAGCATAGGGAAAGGGTGCCATTTGGGATGTAAACAAGAATACCTCATTCCAGGAAGAGCCACATGGATAATTGTGAGTCAGGGAAAGTGAGACTGTAGAAATGGACTCAACAGGACATACACTGCCCGGAGTCCTCAGCTCTGCTGTGTCAACCCCTATACACAACCAATAAGCTGTATCCTACTGTTTCGGATGGGCCTCTGGGCATACTTGGTGTTTTGTTGTGTTACCACACCGATCCTGATCTACACCGCTCATCACTTTTTAAAAAGTGACATACTGCAAAATGCACTACTAGCTGGGTGATCAAAGAGGCAAGCCAAGGTAAGTAAATGCTGCAGTATTTGCGCAAGCCGACGCTCTCTCTCTCTCTCTCTCTCTCTCTCTCTCTCTCTCTCTCTCTCTCTCTCTCTCTCTCTCTCTCTCTCTCTCTCTCCCCCTCCCTCCCTCCCTCTCTCCCTCTCTCTCTCTCTCTCTCTCTCTCTCTCTCTCTCTCTCTCTCTCTCTCTCTCTCTCCCTCTCTCTCTCCCTCCCTCCCTCCCTCCCTCCCTCCCCTCCCTCCCTCCCTCCCCCCTCCCTCCCTCTCTCTCTCTCCCTCTCTCCCCTCCCTCCCTCCCTCTCTCTCTCTCTCTCTCTCTCTCTCTCTCTCTCTCTCCCTCCCCTCCCTCCCTCTCTCCCTCTCTCTCTCTCTCTCCCTCCCTCCCTCCCTCCCTCCCTCCTCTCCCTCCCTCCCTCCCTCCCTCCCTCCCTCCCTCCCTCTCTCTCTCTCTCTCTCTCTCTCTCTCCCTCCCTCCCTCCCTCCCTCCCTCCCTCCCTCCCTCCTCTCCCTCTCTCTCTCTCTCTCTCTCCCTCCCTCCCTCCCTCCCTCCCTCTCTCTCTCTCTCTCTCTCTCTCTCTCTCTCTCTCTCTCTCCCTCTCTCTCTCCCTCCCTCCCTCCCTCCCTCCCTCCCTCCCTCCCTCCCTCCCTCCCTCCCTCCCTCTCTCTCTCTCCCTCTCTCCCTCCCTCCCTCCCTCCCTCCCTCTCTCTCTCTCTCTCTCTCTCTCTCTCTCCCTCTCTCTCTCCCTCCCTCCTCCCTCCCTCCCTCCCTCCCTCCCTCCCTCCCTCTCTCTCTCTCCCTCCCTCCCCTCCCTCTCTCCCTCTCCTCCCTCCCTCTCCCCTCCCTCCCT
>NW_027011829.1:0-22039 GCF_036934945.1 Oncorhynchus masou masou | reverse complement strand
ACGCACGCACGCACGCACGCACGCATGCACGCGCACGCACGCACGCACGCACACACACACACACACACACACGCACACACACACACACACGCACACGCACACGCAAACACACGCGCGCACGCACGCACACACGCACACGCACACGCACACACAAACACACGCTGCAAGACGCGACGCACGCACACACACACACACACACACGCACACGCACACGCGCACATGCACACGCAAACACACGCGCGCACGCACGCACACGCACACACACACACACACGCACACGCACACGCAAACACACGCGCGCACGCACGCACACACACACGCGCACGCACGCACACACACACACACACACACACACACACACGCACACACACGCACACGCAAACACACGCACGCACGTGCACGCACACGCATGCACACGCGCACACGCACACGCGCACACGCACACGCACATGCACACGCACACACACACACACACTCCCTCTCTGTCTGTTTGTCTCTGTCTCTTTCTCTCTGTCTCTCTTTCTCTCTCTAACAACTATGAACGGATAAAGGTTTAGCTTTATCAGAAACTTGTCCTCTATCCAGGGCATGATGAGAAGTGTATTTATGCAGGAATAGATACCATTATGTTAGTACACTAGCATCAATGTACTTCCTAGTCCTTTATTCCTGCTTGTTTAAAGACATGTTAGCACCATATCCGTGCAACACCTCTTTAATCCAGGGCATGAAGAAAGGGATTTTCATGAACACATGAGGATATTGGGAATCATCACATCTCTCAGGATAATTAAAAGCAACGATACCCTGTGCCTTGTTGTTACAAATAAGAGGTCCCCCTGAATCTCCCTGGAACACAGAACAACAGGAATTAGAGAAGAGACATACAGAAGTGAGATTGTGAAAGGAGAATAAGTGAACACTTCAAAGTCTGTTTTAGTGTTTCAGTACAGTAATGTTACACAGAAATAAACACTGCTTATCTGATCAACTAAAACCTGTACTGGTTGTCCTCTACAGCGTGTTGCTTCTACTATTACTATAATCATTTGATCCAAATTTAATTTAGTTACCTGACAAAATCCTTTCCCTCCGGTAGTACGAGTGCACGTCATTTGTTTTTTGTCAAAGTTTTCCGGCCACATCCTCTTGCATTCAGAGTCATCCTCCACCGTCACTGCCACTTCCATTAAAACGTCCGAACCCTGGTTGTTGTTCGAGTTAGTCTTGCCCCAACCAGCTACGGAGCATTTGGGGGATGCTGGGATATGTTCATCCTCCTTTGGGAGTCCAGTGACCTTCACATACTCGGTTAGACGAGCTGTGGTCCTTAACTACGAGGAAATCAAATCAAATAATTACATTCTATTTGTATAATTCAGAATAAACCTTGAATAAAACGGTATAAATATTCATGTCAGTGAAGATAATCAGTATCAATTGAATGCGTTCCTTAAAGTTCATAGGAAATAAGTAGTATATAGTGTAGAAAGGAGACATCAGGGGTGTCTTGAAGAACCTTCAGTAGCATGACGTCATAACTGATCTGCGTTGCATTCTCATGTAATGGATGCCGGGATGGTAATGGGACACCTGAATCTTCTGACAACTCTTTCTTCCACTTCTTTAAGTCGTGGGCTCCAAGCACCGCTCGTTAAAGGATAAGCCCTAACAGAAAATCAAAACAGGTCGCAAGACATAGAACTGAAATAGGAAGAATTCCTCAAGAGACGTAACAAGATGCGACAAAACAAACAGTATCTGGATTCATTTGTTGTCTACGACAAAAACAAAAACTCACTTCCTTAAGCAGTGTGCTGAAGTCAGGACAAAGTCCTCCGGATGAGCATTCCTCCACAAACATGGTGTCCTCTGTGTTGCAGAGAGACCATATAGGGCCTTGAGTGGGGCTTGGCCATCTTACCACCCACAATACCACTCTCAGAGGCTCCTTGTAAGGAGGAGGAAAGAGGATACCATGTTAACTATGTCTTCTGGGACACACATGACCAAAAAATAACAACATCATTTGTGGTCAATTTGGTTAACAATTAGCTACATCCTTTACTCTCTGCTACTGTATGATTATTTTAGGAATAATCAGTACTCTTTAATAGCTGGTTCTCTAGTAATAATCAGCTATACCTTCTTTACTAGCTGGTTCTTATATAGAGAATAATCAGCTGTACTGTAACAGTTGTTTCTGTTTGTTGAATGAGAGTCGGACCATAATGCAGCGTGGTGGTTACTCATGTCTTTAATGAAGAAAAACGGAACGATACATGAAATAACTAATAAATACAAAAACAACAAGCGGGCGTGGAAACCTATTACAGCCTATCTGATGAACACTACACAGAGACAGGAACAATCACCCCGAAATACATTGAACCCAAGGCTGCTAAAATGGGTTCCCCATCAGAGACAACAAGAATCACCTGACTCTGATTGAGAACTGCCTCAGGCAGCCAAACCTAAACTAAACACACCCCTAATCAACCACAATCCCAATGCCTACAAAACCCCAATACAACAACACATTCTTATAAACCCATATCTCACCCTGGCCTGACCAACTAATTACCTAAAACACAAAATACTAAGACCAAGGCGTGACATGTACCTTCTTCTGGCTGGTTCTTGTATAGAATAATCAGCTGTACCTTCTTGCTAGCTGGTTCTTATAGAGAATAATCAGCTATACCTTCTTGCTAGCTGGTTCTTATATAGAATAATCAGCTGTACCTTCTTTACTAGCTGGTTCTTATATAGAGAATAATCAGCTATGCCTTCTTACTAGCTGGTTCTTATATGAGAAATAATCAGTTATATCTTCTTTTGTAGCTGGTTCTTATATAGAGAATAATCATGCGCCTTCTTCTTCAAGCTGGTTCTTATATAGAATTAATCAGCTATACCTTCTTTACTAGCTGGTTCTTATATAGAGAATAATCAGCTATACCTTCTTTTCAGCTGGTTCTTATATAGAATAATCAGCTATACCTTCTTTGCTGGCTGGTTCTTATATAGAGAATAATCAGTTATACCTTCTTTGCTAGCTGGTTCTTATATAGAGAATAATCAGCTGTGCCTTCTTCCACCACTAGCTGGTTCTTATATGAGAATAATCAGCTGTACCTTCTTTATAGCTGGTTCTTATATAGAGAATAACCAGTTATACCTTCTTTACACACTGGTTCTTATATAGAGAATAATCAGCTGTACCTTCTTTACTAGCTGGTTCTTATATAGAGAATAATCAGTTATACCTTCAACTGCCTGCTGGTTCTTATATAGAGAATAATCAGCTGTACCTTCTTCTCACTGGTTCTTCGTAGATATATAATGTATAGAATAGATCAACTCACCAGCAGAGGAAGGAGTTGGAGGAGGATGAGGAGGTGCAGGTACATGCTGGTGGACTGGCAGAGATCTAGATGATTTGAGAGACTGCAGGTTTCTCTCTCTATATAAACCACATTTTACATCACCCCCCCTTCCCATACTACCCACATACACAGCAAGAAGGGGTCTGGTGGTCTAGCAGATTATTCATACTGAAAGTGGGTAAAAGTAGATGGAGTGGAAATATCACTAATTTTAAGTCGATTGTCAGTGGTAAGTGGTCTCAGATGAAACAGAAATAACTGTTAAATAAAAGTTAAGGACCATCTGAATGTCTGCTCACATATCCTCCTTTTCTTTCCATGCATGTCCCTAACTAGCCTGTCAGGACCTAAACCAGAAACAAGACTAGGATGTTTTAAAATCCTTCACTTTTTATCAAATTGAACCATTAACCTCACTACTTTCTGAGACAATGAGTTTTGGAAAGCATATTTACAAACATTACTACAAATGTTATTTGCTTTTCGACACACACTGGAAATGTATACAAAATATGAAGAAAACCTTCCATGATTTTGACTGACCAGGTGAATCTATGGTCCCTTATTGATGTCACTTAAATCCAGTTCTATCACTTGCAATAACATCTGCTAACCATGTGTATGTGACCAATACAATTTGATTTGATTTGAGATGAAAGAGAGGAGAAAGATTAGGAGGATTTTTAAACCTTAAGACAATTGAGACATGGATTGTGTATGTGTGCCATTCAGAGGGCAAGACAAAAGATTGAAGTGCTTTTGAACAGGGTTATGGTAGTAGGTGACAGGTGCACCGGTTTGAGTGTGTCAAGAACTGCAACCCTGCTGGTCTTTTCACACTCAATAGTTTCCCAGGGCATCCCGGATGGTGCAGTTGTCTAAGGCACTGTCGATAGCTGTGCCACCAGAGATTCTGGGTTTGAGCCCAGGCTCTGTCGCAGCCGGTCGTGACCAGGAGGCCTATGGGGCGGCACACAATTGGCCCAGCGTCATCCGGGTTAGGGAGGGTTTAGCCGGCAGGGATATCCTTGTCTCATCGCGCACTAGTGACTCCTGTGACGGGCCGAGCGCAGTGCACGCTAACCAGGTGGCCAGGTGTTTCCTCCGACACATTGGTGTTGCTGGCTTCCGGGTTGGATGTGCATTGTGTCAAGAAGCAGTGCGGCTTGGTGAATGGGCACATGGCCCTCGACCTCTCCTGAGTCCGCACGGGAGTTGCAGCGATGAGACAAGACTGTAACTACTGCCAATTGGATACCACAAAATTGGGGGGGGGGGGAAATAAATTCCCATGTGATTCAAGAATGGTCCACCACCCAAAGGACATCCAGCCAACTTGACACAACTGTGGGAAGCATTGGAGTCAACATGGGCGCAGCATTTACAACAGTAGGCCAACAGTACAATACAATATACTGTAGTACAGTAGGCCAACAACACAATATACTGTAGTACAGTAGGCCAACACTACAATATAATATACTGTAGTACAGTAGGCCAACACTACAACATACTGTAGTACAGTAGGCCAACAGTACAATACAATATACTGTAGTACAGTAGGCCAACACTACAATATAATATACTGTAGTACAGTAGGCCAACACTACAATATACTGTAGTACAGTAGGCCAACAGTACAATACAATATACTGTAGTACAGTAGGCCAACACTACAATATAATATACTGTAGTACAGTAGGCCAACACTACAATATACTGTAGTACAGTAGGCCAACAGTACAATACAATATACTGTAGTACAGTAGGCCAACACTACAATATAATATACTGTAGTACAGTAGGCCAACACTACAACACAATATACTGTAGTACAGTAGGCCAACAGTACAATACAATATACTGTAGTACAGTAGGCCAACACTACAATATAATATACTGTAGTACAGTAGGCCAACACTACAACACAATATACTGTAGTACAGTAGGCCAACACTACAATATAATATACTGTAGTACAGTAGGCCAACACTACAACACAATATACTGTAGTACAGTAGGCCAACACTACAATATAATATACTGTAGTACAGTAGGCCAACACTACAATACAATATACTGTAGTACAGTAGGCCAACACTACAATATAATATACTGTAGTACAGTAGGCCAACACTACAATATACTGTAGTACAGTAGGCCAACACTACAATATACTGTAGTACAGTAGGCCAACACTACAATATAATATACTGTAGTACAGTAGGCCAACACTACAATATACTGTAGTACAGTAGGCCAACACTACAATATACTGTAGTACAGTAGGCCAACACTACAATATAATATACTGTAGTACAGTAGGCCAACAATACAACACAATATACTGTAGTACAGTAGGCCAACAATACAACACAATATACTGTAGTACAGTAGGCCAACACTACAATACAATATACTGTAGTACAGTAGGCCAACAATACAACACAATATACTGTAGTACAGTAGGCCAACACTACAATACAATATACTGTAGTACAGTAGGCCAACAATACAACACAATATACTGTAGTACAGTAGGCCAACAGTACAATACAATATACTGTAGTACAGTAGGCCAACAATATAATATACTGTAGTACAGTAGGCCAACAATATAATATGCTGTAGTACAGTAGGCCAACAGTACAACACAATATACTGTAGTACAGTAGGTAAACAGCACAGTAGTAGGTCAGCAGTTCAGTATAGTAGAGTAGGCCAACAGTACAACACAATATACTGTAGTACAGTAGGCCAACAATATGATATACTGTAGTACAGTAGGCCAACACTACAACACAATATACTATTGTACAGTAGGCCAACAATATAATATACTGTAGTACAGTAGGCCAACAATATAATATACTGTAGTACGGTAGGCCAACACTACAACACAATATACTATTGTACAGTAGGCCAACAATACAATATACTGTAGTACAGTAGGCCAACAATATAATATACTGTAGTACAGTAGGCCAACAGTACAATGCAATATACTGTAGTACAGTAGGTCAACAGCACAGTAGTAGGTCAGCAGTTCAGTATAGTACAGTAGGTGAACAGTACAGTACAGTAGGCCAACAGTACAGTATTTCAACAGTACAGTACAGTTCAGTACAGTAGGTCAATAATACAGTAGGTCATCAATAGAGTAGGTCAACAGTACAGTAGGTCAACAGAACAGTACAGTAGGTCAACAGAACAGTACAGTAGGTCAACAGTACAGTAGGTCAACAATACAGTACAGTAGGTCAACAGTACAATACAGTACAGTAGCTCAACAGGACAGTACAGGACAATAGGTCTACAGTACACTAGGTGTACAGTACAGTAGGTCTACTACAGTAGGTTCTCAACAGTATTGTACATTAGGTCCTCAATAGAGTAGTTCAACAATACAGTACAGCACAGTACAGTAGGTCAACAGAACAGTAGGTCAACAGTACAGTAGGTATATAATACAGAACAGTAGGTAAACCCTACAGTACAGTACAGTGCATAGGTCAAAAATACAGTAGGGCAAGTAGGTAGGTTAACTGCACAGTATGTCAACAGTACAGTAGGTCAAGTAGGTAGGTTAACTTGTTATGGCTGCAATCCCTATATCGGGATAAGTGTCATCAACAACTGCTGAATAGCATAGCGCTACATTCAATAAATATTACTACAAGTATTTATATTCATGAAATCACAAGTGCAACCTGTCATGTCAGATTTTGAAATTATGCTTTTCATTAAAGCAATCCAAGTGTTTGTGTAAGTTTATCGATCGCACGACAAAACATTATTAAGTACACTTAGCATCAGAAGCTCGGTCACGAAAATCAGAAAAGCAATCAAATTAATCGTTTACCTTTGATGATCTTCGGATGTTTTCCTCCACTAGACTCCGGTTACACATCAAATGTTCTGTTTGTTCCATAAAGATGATTTTTTATATCCAAAATACCTCAGTTTGTTTGTTGCGTTATGTTCAGAAATCCACAGGAAAGAGCGGTCATGACAACGAATTAAAAAATTCCAATTAGTTTCCATAATGTCCACAGAAACATGTCAAACGTTTTTTTTATAATCAATCCTCAGGTTGTTTTTAAAATATATAATCGATAATATATAAACCGCAAATGTCTTTATCAGTAGGAGAGGAGGGGATAACAATGGCTGTCCAAACTCTGTTGCGCAAAACTCATGTGACCACTTGACACGATATTCGTTCTGGCTCATTTTTCAAAATAAAACTATGTCTAAAGACTGTTGACACCTTGAGGAAGCGATAGGAAAGGGGATCTGGTTCATATCCAGCAAAGGAGGCTATGGAACATGGAGTTTTCTAAATAGAAGCCACTTCCAGTTTTGATTTTCCTCAGGGTTTCGCCTGCAATATCAGTTCTGTTATACTTACAGACAATATTTTGACAGTTTTGGAAACTTTAGAGTGTTTTTTATCCAATAATAATAATAATATGCATATATTAGCAACTGAGACTGGGGAGCTGGCCGTTTACAATGGGCACCTTTTCATCCAAGCTACTCAATACTGCCCCTGCAGCCATAAAAAGTTAACTGTACAATAGGTCAACAGTACAGTATAGTAGGTCAACAGTACAGTACGGTAGGTTAACAGTACAGTGCAGTAGGTCAACAGTACAGTAGAGTAGGTTAACTGTACAGTATAGTAGGTCAACAGGACAGTAGAGTAGGTTAACAGTACAATAGGTCAACAGTAGGTCAAATACTGTACTGTAGGTTAACAGTACCGTACAGTAGGTCAACAGTACAGTAGAGTAGGTCAACAGTATAAAAGTCAATAGTAGGTCAAGTACAGTACAGTAGGTTAACAGTATAGTACAGTAGGTTAACAGTACAGTACAGTAAGTTAACAGTACAGTAGAGTAGGTTAACAGTAAAATAGGTCAACAGTAGGTCAAGTACAGTACAGTAGGTCAAGTATAGTACAGTAGGTTAACAGTACAATACAGTAGATCAACAACACAGTAGGTCAAAAGTACAGTAGAAGAGGTCAACAGTACAGTAGAGGAGGTCAACAGTACAGTAGAGTAGGTCAACAGTACAGTAGAGTAGGTCAACAGTACAGTACAGTAGGTCAAACCTACATTAGAGTAGAGTAGGTTAACAGTACAGTAGAGTAGGTCAACAGTACAGTAGAGTAGGTCAACAGAACAGTAGAGTAGGTCAACAGTACAGTACAGTAGGTTAACAGTACAATACAGTAGGTTAAACGTACAGTGGAGTAGCTGTACAGTAGAGTAGGTCAACAGTATGGTAGAGTAGGTCAACAGTACAGTAGAGTAGAGTAGGTTAACAGTACAATACAGTAGGTTAACAGTACAGTAGAGTAGGTCAACAGTACAGTAGAGTAGGTCAACAGTACAGTAGAGTAGGTCAACAGTACAGTACAGTAGAGTAGGTTAACAGTAAAGTACAGAAGGTCAACAGTACAGTAGTGTAGGTCAACAGTACAGTATAGTAGGTCAAACCTACATTAGAGTAGAGTAGGTTAACAGTACAGTAGAGTAGGTCAACAGTACATTACAGTAGGTCAACAGTACAGTACAGTAGGTTAACAGTAGAGTACAGTAGGTTAAACGTACAGTAGAGTAGGTTAACAGTACAGTAGAGTAGGGTAACATCACAGTAGAGTAGGTCAACAGTACAGTAGAGTAGGTCAACAGTACAGTAGAGTAGGTTAACAGTACAGTAGAATAGGTCAACAGTACAATAGAGTAGGTCAACAGTACAGTAGAATAGGTCAACAGTACAATAGAGTAGGTCAACAATACAGTAGTTCAAAAGTACAGTAGAGGAGGTTAACTGTACAGTACAGTAGTGTAGGTCAACAGTACAGTACAGTAGGTCAACAGTACAGTAGAGTAGGTCAACAGTACAGTAGAGTAGAGTAGGTTAACAGTACAGTAGAGAAGGTTAAAAGTACAGTAGAGTAGGTTAACAGTAAAGTACAGTAGGACAACAGTATACTAGAGTAGGTCAACAGTACAGTATAGTAGGTCAAACCTACATTAGAGTATAGTAGGTTAACAGTACAGTAGAGTAGGTCAACAGTAAATTAGAGTAGGTCAACAGTACAGTAGAGTAGGTCAACAGTACAGTAGAATAGGTCAACAGTACAGTGGAGTAGGTCAACAGTACAGTAGAATAGGCCAACAGTACAGTAGAGTAGGTCAACAGTACAGTAGAGTAAGTCAACAGTACAGTAGAGTAGGTCAACAGTACAGTAGAGTAGGTTAACAGTACAGTAGAGTAGGTCAACAGTACAGTAGAGTAGGTCAACAGTACAGTAGAATAGGCCAAAAGTACAGTAGAGTAGGTCAACAGTACAGTAGAGTAGGTCAACAGTACAGTAGAGTAGGTTAACAGTACAGTAGAGTAGGTCAACAGTACAGTAGAGTAGGTCAACAGAACAGTAGAGTTGAGTAGGTCAACAGTACAGTAGAGTTGAGTAGGTTAACAGTACAGTAGAGTAGGGTACCAGTACAGTAGAATAGGCCAACAGTACAGTAGAGTAGGTCAACAGTACAGTAGAGTTGAGTAGGTCAACAGTACAGTAGAGTTGAGTAGGTTAACAGTACAGTAGAGTAGGTCAACAGTCAAGTAGAGTAGGTCAACAGTACAGTAGAGTAGGTTAACAGTACAGTAGAGAAGGTTAACAGTACAGTAGAGTAGGTTAACAGTAAAGTACAGTAGGTCAACAGTACAGTAGAGTAGGTCAACAGTACAGTATAGTAGGTCAAACCTACATTAGAGTAGAGTAGGTTAACAGTACAGTAGAGTAGGTCAACAGTACAGTACAGTAGGTCAACAGTACAGTACAGTAGGTTAATGGTAGAATACAGTAGGTTAAACGTACAGTAGAGTAGGTTAACAGTACAGTAGAGTAGGGTAACAGTACAGTAGAGTAGGTCAACAGTACAGTAGAGTAGGTCAACAGTACAGTAGAGTAGGTCAACAGTACAGTAGAATAGGTATACAGTAGAGTCGTCAACAGTACAGTAGATTAGGTCAACAGTACAGTAGAGTAGGTTAGCAGTACAGTAGGTTAGGTCAACAGTACAGTAGAGTAGGTTAACATTCCAGTAGAGTAGGTCAACAGTACAGTACAGTATAGTAGGTCAAACCTACATTAGAGTAGAGTAGGTTAACAGTACAGTAGAGTAGGTCAACAGTACAGTCGAGTAGTTCAGCAGTACAGTACAGTAGGTTAAACGTACAGTAGAGTATGTTAACAGTACAGTAGAGTAGGTTAACAGTACAGTAGAGTAGGTTAACAGTACAGTAGAGTAGGTCAACAGTACAGTAGAGTAGGTTAACAGTACAGTAGAATAGGTCAACAGTACAATAGAGTAGGTCAACAATACAGTAGGTCAAGTACAGTAGAGTAGGTTAACAGTACAATACAGTAGGTCAACAACACAGTAGCTCAAAAGTACAGTAGAGGAGGTTAACAGTAGAGTACAGTAGAGTAGGTCAACAGTACAGTAGAGTAGGTCAACAGTACAGTACAGTAGGTCAACAGTACAGTATAGTAGAGTAGGTTAACAGTACAGTAGAGTAGGTCAACAGTACAGTAGAGTAGGTCAACAGTACAGTACAGTAGGTCAACAGTACAGTATAGTAGAGTAGGTTAACAGTACAGTAGAGTAGAGTAGAGTAGGTTAACAGTACAGTAGAGTAGAGTAGGTCAACAGTACAGTACAGTAGGTCAACAGTACAGTACAGTAGGTTAACGGTAGAGTACAGTAGGTTAAACGTACAGTAGAGTAGGTTAACAGTACAGTAGAGTAGGTTAACAGTACAGTAGAGTAGGTCAACAGTACAGTAGAGTAGGTCAACAGTAGGTCAGCGGAGTCAATCACCACCTTCCGGAGACACCTGAAACCCCACCTCTTCAAGGAATACCTAGGATAGGATAAGTAATCCTTCTCACCCCCCCCCCCTTAATGATTTAGATGCACTATTGTAAAGTGGCTGTTCCACTGGATGTCAGAAGGTGAATTCACCAATTTGTAAGTCCCTCTGGATAAGAGCGTCTGCTAAATGACTTAAATGTAATGTAAATGTAACAGTACAGTACAGTAGAGTAGGTTAGCAGTACAGTAGGTTAGGTTAACATTCCAGTAGAGTAGGTCAACAGTACAGTAGAGTAGGTCAACAGTACAGTACAGTATAGTAGGTCAAACCTACATTAGAGTAGAGTAGGTTAACAGTACAGTAGAGTAGGTCAACAGTACAGTAGAGTAGTTCAGCAGTACAGTACAGTAGGTTAAACGTACAGTAGAGTAGGTTAACAGTACAGTAGAGTAGGTTAACAGTACAGTAGAGTAGGTTAACAGTACAGTAGAGTAGGTTAACAGTACAGTAGAGTAGGTCAACAGTACAATACAGTAGGTCAATAACACAGTAGCTCAAAAGTACAGTAGAGGAGGTTAACAGTACAGTACAGTAGTGTAGGTCAACAGTACAGTAGAGTAGGTCAACAGTACAGTAGAGTAGGTCAACAGTACAGTAGAGTAGGTCAACAGTACGGTAGAGTAGAGTAGGTTAACAGTACAGTAGAGAAGGTTAACAGTACAGTAGAGTAGGTTAACAGTAAAGTACAGTAGTTCAACAGTACAGTATAGTAGGTCAAACCTACATTAGAGTAGAGTAGGTTAACAGTACAGTAGAGTAGGTCAACAGTACAGTAGAGTAGGTCAACAGTACAGTAGAGTAGGTCAACAGGACAGTAGAGTAGGTCAACAGTACAGTAGAGTAGGTCAACAGTACAGTACAGTAGGTTAACAGTACAGTAGGTTAAACAAATTGTGGAGTAGCTGTACAGTAGAGTAGGTCAACAGTACGGTGGAGTAGGTCAACAGTACAGTAGAGTAGAGTAGGTTAACAGTACAATACAGTAGGTCAACAACACAGTAGTTCAAAAGTACAGTAGAGGAGGTTAACAGTACAGTACAGTAGTGTAGGTCAACAGTACAGTAGAGTAGGTCAACAGTACAGTAGAGTAGGTCAACAGTACAGTAGAGTAGGTCAACAGTACAGTAGAGTAGGTCAACAGTACAGTAGAGTAGGTCAACAGTACAGTAGAGTAGGTCAACAGTACAGTAGAGTAGGTCAACAGTACAGTACAGTAGAGCAGGTTAACAGTACAGTAGATTAGGTTAAAAGTAAAGTACAGTAGGTCAACAGTACAGTAGGTCAACAGTACAGTAGGTCAACAGTACAGTGTAGTAGGTCAAACCTACATTAGAGTAGAGCAGGTCAACAGTACAGTAGAGTAGGTCAACAGTACAGTAGAGTAGGTCAAGTTACTGTAGAGTAGGTTAACAGTACAGTACAGTAGGTCAACAGTACAGTATAGTAGGTCAAACCTACATTAGAGTAGAGTAGGTTAACAGTACAGTAGAGTAGGTCAACAGTACAGTAGAGTAGGTCAACAGTACAGTAGAGTAGGTCAACAGTACAGTAGAATAGGTCAACAGTACAGTAGAGTAGGTCAACAGTACAGTAGAGTAGAGTAGGTTAACAGTACAATACAGTAGGTCAACAACACAGTAGTTCAAAAGTACAGTAGAGGAGGTTAACAGTACAGTACAGTAGTATAGGTCAACAGTACAGTAGAGTAGGTCAACAGTACAGTAGAGTAGGTCAACAGTACAGTAGAGTAGGTCAACAGTACAGTAGAATAGGTCAACAGTACAGTAGAGTAGGTCAACAGTACAGTAGAGTAGAGTAGGTTAACAGTACAATACAGTAGGTCAACAACACAGTAGTTCAAAAGTACAGTAGAGGAGGTTAACAGTACAGTACAGTAGTATAGGTCAACAGTACAGTAGAGTAGGTCAACAGTACAGTAGAGTAGGTCAACAGTACAGTAGAGTAGGTCAACAGTACAGTAGAGTAGGTCAACAGTACAGTACAGTAGAGCAGGTTAACAGTACAGTAGATTAGGTTAAAAGTAAAGTACAGTAGGTCAACAGTACAGTAGGTCAACAGTACAGTGTAGTAGGTCAAACCTACATTAGAGTAGAGCAGGTCAACAGTACAGTAGAGTAGGTCAACAGTACAGTAGAGTAGGTCAAGGTACTGTAGAGTAGGTCAACAGTACAGTACAGTAGGTCAACAGTACAGTATAGTAGGTCAAACCTACATTAGAGTAGAGTAGGTTAACAGTACAGTAGAGTAGGTCAACAGTACAGTAGAGTAGGTCAACAGTACAGTAGAGTAGGTCAACAGTACAGTAGAATAGGTCAACAGTACAGTAGAGTAGGTCAACAGTACAGTAGAGTAGGTCAACAGTACAGTAGAATAGGTCAACAGTACAGTAGAATAGGTCAACAGTACAGTAGAATAGGTCAACAGTACAGTAGAATAGGTCAACAGTACAGTAGAGTAGGTCAACAGTACAGTAGAGTAGGTCAACAGTACAGTAGAGGATGTTAACAGTAGAGTACAGTAGAGTAGGTCAACAGTACAGTAGAGTAGGTCAACACTACTTTATAGTACAGTAGGTTAACAGGACAGGACACTAGTTCGACATTAAGGTAGGTGCCAGAGGTAAGTCTGTGGGTCAGATGTTTTTTTTCCTGGACTTTAGAAAGTACATGATAGAGGAATCTGTCCTGTAGGACACAACGAATACAAAGTCACTTCTCAGATACAAGTAGACAATCCAAAGTGAAAGTGACACAGTTCTGAAGTTTTATAATTGTTTTGAAATGACCATATACATGTCTAGAAACAATTATCCTGAATGATAATACATCACGGTAAAACGGTAATATATGAAATTGGATTGAACACTATTCTTCTCTTATTCTCAATTTGACAAGTAGAGTTGTGCTCACCTTCTGTGGGCCCAGTCCAGGAAACAGAACCAGGTATTCTTTAAACACAGTGATGATCCCCTCTAAGGACTGAAACAGACCAAGACAACAGAACCAGGTATTCTTTAAACACAGTGATGATCCCCTCTAAGGACTGAAACAGACCAAGACAACAGAACCAGGTATTCTTTAAACACAGTGATGATCCCCTCTAAGGACTGAAACAGACCAAGACAACAGAAGATGACCGTGATCCTCTCTGAGGACTGAAACAGACCAAGACAACAGAAGATGACCGTGATCCTCTCTGAGGACTGAAACAGACCAAGACAACAGAAGATGACCGTGATCCTCTCTGAGGACTGAAACAGACCAAGACAACAGAAGATGACCGTGATCCTCTCTGAGGACTGAAACAGACCAAGACAACAGAAGATGACCGTGATCCTCTCTGAGGACTGAAACAGACCAAGACAACAGAAGATGACCGTGATCCTCTCTGAGGACTGAAACAGACCAAGACAACAGAAGATGACCGTGATCCTCTCTGAGGACTGAAACAGACCAAGACAACAGAAGATGACCGTGATCCTCTCTGAGGACTGAAACAGACCAAGACAACAGAAGATGACCGTGATCCTCTCTGAGGACCGAAACAGACCAAGACAACAGAATATGACCGTGATCCTCTCTGAGGACTGAAACAGACCAAGACAACAGAAGATGACCGTGATCCTCTCTGAGGACTGAAACAGACCAAGACAACAGAAGATGACCGTGATCCTCTCTGAGGACTGAAACAGACCAAGACAACAGAAGATGACCGTGATCCTCTCTGAGGACTGAAACAGACCAAGACAACAGAAGATGACCGTGATCCTCTCTGAGGACTGAAACAGACCAAGACAACAGAAGATGACCGTGATCCTCTCTGAGGACTGAAACAGACCAAGACAACAGAAGATGACCGTGATCCTCTCTGAGGACCGAAACAGACCAAGACAACAGAAGATGACCGTGATCCTCTCTGAGGACTGAAACAGACCAAGACAACAGAAGATGACCGTGATCCTCTCTGAGGACTGAAACAGACCAAGACAACAGAAGATGACCGTGATCCTCTCTGAGGCCTGAAACAGACCAAGACAACAGAAGATGACCGTGATCCTCTCTGAGGACTGAAACAGACCAAGACAACAGAAGATGACCGTGATCCTCTCTGAGGACTGAAACAGACCAAGACAACAGAAGATGACCGTGATCGTCTCTAAGGACTGAAACAGACCAAGACAACAGAAGATGACCGTGATCCTCTCTGAGGCCTGAAACAGACCAAGACAACAGAAGATGACCGTGATCCTCTCTGAGGACTGAAACAGACCAAGACAACAGAAGATGACCGTGATCCTCTCTGAGGACTGAAACAGACCAAGACAACAGAAGATGACCGTGATCCTCTCTAAGGCCTGAAACAGACCAAGACAACAGAAGATGACCGTGATCCTCTCTAAGGACTGAAACAGACCAAGACAACAGAAGATGACCGTGATCCTCTCTGAGGACCGAAACAGACCAAGACAACAGAAGATGACCGTGATCCTCTCTGAGGACTGAAACAGACCAAGACAACAGAAGATGACCATGATCCTCTCTGAGGACTGAAACAGACCAAGACAACAGAAGATGACCGTGATCCACTCTAAGGACTGAAACAGACCAATTCTAACCATCTCTCAGCCAACTCAAGACAAGATATGGTGACATAATGTTGTTAAATATGATAATAATAACATACTCTCTTTCAGAGAAGGTGAAGAGTAATGGAGTCAATTCATGGTGGTCAGTCAGTCAGTCACCTGTGAAAACAACATCACACGTCTCGTTAAAATATGTGATTTCCTGTAATAGTGCTGTATTAATGACTGTGTTGGCCTCTGTAGCAGCCCAGACCTTAGACAGGTAGTATTAATGACTGTGTTAACTATGGCTCTGTATTAGCCCAGACCTTAGACAGGAAGTATTAATGACTGTGTTAACTATGGCTCTGTATTAGCTCAGACCTTAGACAGGTAGTATTAATGACTGTGTTAACTATGGCTCTGTATTAGCCCAGACCTTAGACAGGAAGTATTAATGACTGTGTTAACTATGGCTCTGTATTAGCTCAGACCTTAGACAGGTAGTATTAATGACTGTGTTAACTATGGCCCTGTAGCAGCCCAGACCTTAGACAGGTAGTATTAATGACTGTGTTAACTATGGCTCTGTATTAGCTCAGACCTTAGACAGGTAGTATTAATGACTGTGTTAACTATGGCTCTGTATTAGCTCAGACCTTAGACAGGTAGTATTAATGACTGTGTTAACTATGGCCCTGTAGCAGCTCAGACCTGAGACAGGTAGTATTAATGACTGTGTTAACTATGGCCCTGTAGCAGCTCAGACCTTAGACAGGTAGTATTAATGACTGTGTTAACTATGGCCCTGTAGCAGCCCAGACCTTAGACAGGTAGTATTAATGACTGTGTTAACTATGGCCCTGTAGCAGCCCAGACCTTAGACAGGTAGTATTAATGACTGTGTTAACTATGGCCCTGTAGCAGCTCAGACCTTAGACAGGTAGTATTAATGACTGTGTTAACTATGGCCCTGTAGCAGCCCAGACCTTAGACAGGTAGTATTAATGACTGTGTTAACTATGGCCCTGTAGCAGCCCAGACCTTAGACAGGTAGTATTAATGACTGTGTTAACCATGGCTCTGTAGCAGCTCAGACCTTAGACAGGTAGTATTAAAACTTCTTGATACTACCCATCCCGTATCCGGGATCGTGAATACAGCCTCAGGCTCATTAGCATAATGCAACGTTAACGATTTCTGAAAATTGCAAATGAAATTAAAATAATATGCCTGCTCTCAAGCTTAGCCTTTTCTTAACAACACTGTCATCTCAAATATGCTTTTGAACCATAGCAAATCAAGCATTTGTGTAAGAGTATTGCAAGCTAGCTTAGCATTTTGCGTAGCATTTAGCACGCAACATTTTCACAAAAACCAGATAACCAAATAAATAAAATCATTTACCTTTGAAGAACTTCGGATGTTTTCAATGAGGAGACTCTCAGTTACATAGCAAATGTTCAGTTTTTCCTGAAAGAATCTTTGTGTAGGAGAAATCGCTCCGTTTTGTACATCACATTTGGCTACCGAACCGAAAATTCAGTCACCAAAACGTCAAACTTTTTCCGAATTAACTCCGTAATATCGACCGAAACATGGCAAACGTTGTTTAGAATCAATCCTCAAGGTGTTTTTTCACATATCTCTTCATTGATATGCCGTCCGTGGAAGCCTGCTTTCATCTCAGAATCCCATAGAAAAATACCAGCAGCTGAAAATGACGCACCAATTTTGACGAAGGACACCGGGCGGACACCTGGAAAATGTAGTCTCTTATGGTCAATCTTCCAATGATATGCCTACAAATACGTCACAATGCTGCAGACACCTTGGGGAAACGATAGATAGGGCAGGTTCATTCCTGTCGCATTCACAGCCATATAAGGAGACAATTTCATCTTGGTTTTGCCTGTAGCTCCTGTTCTAGGGCACTCACAGACAATATCTTTGCAGTTCTGGAAAATTCAGTGTTTTCTTTCCAAAGCTATCAATTATATGCATAGTTGAGCATCTTTTTGTGACAAAATATCTTGTTTAAAACGGGAACGTTTTTCATCCAAAAATGAAATAACGCCCCCAGAGTTTCAAGAGGTTTTAATGACTGTGTTAACTACGACCATGTAGCAGCTCAGACCTTAGGATGAGAGTTTTACCTCCAGGATGAGAGTTTTACCTCAATGAGAACAGTGTTATCTCCAGTAAGGTCTGGCCCACCTCTAGAACACTGAGGGTGAAGGTCTGGCCCACCTGTAGAACACTGAGGGTGAAGGTCTGGCCCACCTGTAGAACCCTGAGGGTGAAGATCTGGCCCACATGTAGAACCCTGAGGGTGAAGGTCTGGCCCACATGTAGAACCCTGAGGGTGAAGGTCTGGCCCACATGTAGAACCCTGAGGGTGAAGGTCTGGCCCACATGTAGAACCCTGAGGGTGAAAGTCTGGCCAACCAGTAGAACCCTGAGGGTGAAGGTCTGGTCCTGCAGTAGAAACGCTGAGGGTGAAGGTCTGGCCCAGCAGTAGAAACCTGAGGGTGAAGGTCTGGCCCAGCAGTAAAAACCTGAGGGTGAAGGTCTGGCCCAGCAGTAGAACCCTGAGGGTGAAGGTCTGGGCCAACAGTGGAACCCTGAGGGTGAAGGTTTGGCCCAGCAGTAGAAATGTGAGGGTGAAGGTCTGGGCCAGCAGTGGAACCCTGAGGGTGAAGGTCAGGCCCAGCAGTAGAAACCTGAGGGTGAAGGTCTGGCCCAGCAGTAGAACCCTGAGGGTGAAGGTCTGGGCCAGCAGTGGAACCCTGAGGGTGAAGGTTTGGCCCAGCAGTAGAAACGTGAGGGTGAAGGTCTGGGCCAGCAGTGGAACCCTGAGGGTGAAGGTCAGGCCCAGCAGTAGAAACCTGAGGGTGAAGGTCTGGCCCAGCAGTAGAAACCTGAGGGTGAAGGTCAGGCCCAGCAGTAGAAACCTGAGGGTGAAGGTCTGGCCCAGCAGTAAAAACCTGAGGGTGAAGGTCTGGCCCAGCAGTATAACCCTGAGGGTGAAGGTCTGCTCCAGCAGTATAACCCTGAGGGTGATGGTCTGGCCCAGCAGTTTGAGAAGGTGGATGTAGTTGGTTTGAGGTTGTGGTAGCTGCAGGCCCAACAACAGGACAGGACAGTACATGAAAACACCAAAACCCACTGACACACAGAGAAGAGGTGAAAGAAGGTGAGAAAGAGTATGAAAGACCTGCAAATGTCACCCTATACCTGTTTCATGAAAACGCATTGCCTAGCAACAGAGACCACGTTGAGCTGGGTGGGCTTTAGGGTCCTGTCTATTTCTGAGACGGTGTTGGTTCACAGAACAACAACAGGAAACGCATAGAGGTGGATGATGGTTTCTCAATAACTAGGTCAGAGGTACACAAATATGACAGGTTTCAGTGGAACAGAAGAGGACAGGCCACACACACACACACACACACACACACACACACACACACACACACACACACACACACACACACACACACACACACACACACACGTACAGGGTCAAAAGTTCAAACATTGATCTGTGATCACAGACACACATGGCGACCGGAGGAAGAGAGTGCACATAGTCTACACACTTCTACAATTTCGGAAGGCACACTCCTCACAAACTTCAGAATGGGTTTGGTTCTGAGGCCGCTCACACCCTAAACCCTCTGTCTCCTGGTCCGGAGGCCTCACACCCTAAACCCTATGTCTCCTGGTCCTGAGGCCTCACACCCTAAACCCTCTGTCTCCTGGTCCGGAGGCCTCACACCCTAAACCCTATGTCTCCTGGTCCTGAGGCCTCACACCCTAAACCCTCTGTCTCCTGGTCCGGAGGCCTCACACCCCAGACTCTCTGTCTCCTGGTCCGGAGGCCTCACACCCTAAACCCTCTGTCTCCTGGTCCGGAGGCTTCACACCCTAAACCCTCTGTCTCCTGGTCCGGAGGCCTCACACCCTAAACCCTCTGTCTCCTGGTCCTGAGGCCTCACACCCTAAACCCTCTGTCTCCTGGTCCTGAGGCCTCACACCCTAAACCCTCTGTCTCCTGGTCCGGAGGCCTCACACCCCAGACTCTCTGTCTCCTGGTCCTGAGGCCTCTCGCCCAGACTCTCTGTCTCCTGGTCCTGAGGCCTCTCGCCCAGACCCTCTGTCTCCTGGTCCTGAGGCCTCACGCCCAGACTCTCTGTCTCCTGGTCTTGAGGCCTCTCGCCCAGACCCTCTGTCTCCTGGTCCTGAGGCCTCACGCCCAGACTCTCTGTCTCCTGGTCTTGAGGCCTCTCGCCCAGACCCTCTGTCTCCTGGTCCTGAGGCCTCTCGCCCCAGACCCTCTGTCTCCTGGTCCTGAGGCCTCACACCCTAAACCCTCTGTCTCCTGGTCCTGAGGCCTCACACCCTAAACCCTCTGTCTCCTGGTCCTGAGGCCTCTCGCCCAGACCCTCTGTCTCCTGGTCCTGAGGCCTCTCGCCCAGACCCTCTGTCTCCTGGTCCTGAGGCCTCACACCCTAAACCCTCTGTCTCCTGGTCCTGAGGCCTCACACCCTAAACCCTCTGTCTCCTGGTCCTGAGGCCTCTCGCCCCAGACCCTCTGTCTCCTGGTCCTGAGGCCTCACACCCTAAACCCTCTGTCTCCTGGTCCTGAGGCCTCACACCCTAAACCCTCTGTCTCCTGGTCCTGAGGCCTCTCGCCCAGACCCTCTGTCTCCTGGTCCTGAGTCCTCACACCCCAGACTCTCTGTCTCCTGGTCCTGAGGCCTCACACCCCAGACCCTCTGTCTCCTGGTCCCGAGGCATCACACCCCAGAGAGTAAGTATGATGACAAAGTTCCAGCAGGCCCAACATTTGCCCCTAGTCTGGGACCCTGCTTTAAACACCACATCCCAGTCTTAGCCCTTGTCCCTGTCCCCTACTGCACCTTCTGGACAGCCCATCTCTCTGTGGAGCTGAAGGGACTGGTGGAGGAGGTTTTTGCTCTGGACGATGAACTCGAAGTGGGATAGTGGTTGGCCAACAGACATGGTGCAGGTTGAGCTGTGATCTTAGAAGTTGTTGAGGATGAAAATAAGGGCTGGAAACATTGGCTTCACCTGCAAGAGAACAAGATGTGTGGCTTTGTTAATCTCCTCGTTTGAAATATGTTTGTGGCTATATTCTACATTCATTAGATGTAAAAAATAAATAAAAATAAATACGAGTCGACTACACTGAACAAAAATACAAAGAGTAAAGAAATATAAATGTAAAGTGTTGGTCCGATATTTTATGTGCTAAATTAATAGATCCCAGGACTTTCCATAGATCCAAAAGCTTATTTCTCTAAAAAAAAATGTACAAAATTTGTTTACATCCCTGTTAGTGAGTATTTCTAATGTGCCAAGATAATTCAGCTACCTAACAGATGTGGCATATCAGGAAGCTGATCAAACAGCATGATCATTACACCTTGAGCTGAAGACAATAAAAGGTCACTGTGTTTTTGTCACACAACACAATGCCACAGATTGCAATTGGCATGCAAACTGCAGGAATATCCACCAGAGCTGTTTCCAGAGAATGAAATGCTAATTTCTCTACCATGAAACGTAATTTGAGAGAATTCTGCATGGCATCGTGTGGGCAAGCGGTTTGCCCCGTGATGGCGGTGGGGTTATGGTATGGATAGGCATAAGCTATCCATCATGACCACAGTTGCATTTTATCTATGGCAATTTTAATGCTCAAAAATACCTTAATGAGGTCCTGAGGCCGGTGTGTGTGGGCGAGTGAAGATAGCAGAAACACAGCATTAGGAGATTGACAGAGAGCAGAGAGAGAAAAGTTGCTTTGTATCTCTACCTGAAAATACATTATCTAAATGATTGATAGTTGGTATTCAGCAGTCATAAAAGTATGCCTTACTTTTTTAATTTTACCTTTATTTAACCAGGCAAGTCAGTTAAGAACAAATTCTTATTTTCAATGACGGCCTGGGAACAGTGGGTTAACTGCCTGTTCAGGGGCAGAACGACAGATTTTGTACCTTGTCAGCTCAGGGGTTTGAATTCTCAACCTTCCGGTTACTAGTCCAGCGCTCTAACCACTAGGCTACACTGCCGCCCC
>NW_027011828.1:5000-17500 GCF_036934945.1 Oncorhynchus masou masou | reverse complement strand
GTTTTCTTTAGACTAGAGGGACTGTTGCTAGTAGTAGTGGCAGTGTTCACTTCGTATGCGATAAAACACCGGTCTAACTCTGAGATTGGTTTTCTTTAGACTAGAGGGACTGTTGCTAGTAGGTGGCATGTTCACTTCGTAGCGATAAAACACCGGTCTAACTCTGAGATTGGTTTTCTTTAGACTAGAGGGACTGTTGCTAGTAGTAGAGGCAGTGTTCACTTCGTAGCGATAAAACACTGGTCTAACTCTGAGATTGGTTTTCTTTAGACTAGAGGGACTGTTACATAGTAGTGGCAGTGTTCACTTCGTGAGCGACAAAACACCGGTCTAACTCTGAGATTGGTTTTCTTTAGACTAGAGGGACTGTTGCTAATAGGTAGGAAGTGTTCACTTGCAGCGATAAAACACCGGTCTAACTCTGAGATTGGTTTTCTTTAGATAGAGGGACTGTTGCTAGTAGTAGTGGCAGTGTTCACTTCGTGAGCGATAAAACACCGGTCTAACTCTGAGATTGGTTTTCTTTAGACTAGAGGACTGTTGCTAGTAGTAGTAGCAGTGTTCACTTGCAGCGATAAAACACCGGTCTAACTCTGAGATGGGTTTTTTTAGACTAGAGGGACTGTTGCTAGTAGTAGTGGCAGTGTTCACTTCGTAGCGATAAAACACTAACCCAGATGGGTTTTTGTGACTAGAGGGACTGTTGAGAGTAGTGGCAGTGTTCACTTCTTAGGTCTAACTGAGAGGGACTGTTGCTACAGGTAGTAGTGGCAGTGTTCAATTTCGTAGCGATAAAAACTGGTCTAACTCTGAGATTGGTTTTCTTAGACTAGAGGGACTGTTGCTAGTAGTAGTGGCAGTGTTCACTTCGTAGCGATAAACACCGGTCTAACTCTGAGATGGGTTTTTTAGACTAGAGGGACTGTTGCTAGTAGTAGTGGCAGTGTTCACTGTGAGCGATAAAACACCGGTCTAACTCTGAGATTGGTTTTCTTAGACTAGAGGGACTGTTGCTAGTAGTAGTGGCAGTGTTCACTTCGTAAGCGATAAAACACCGGTCTAACTCTGAGATTGGTTTTCTTTAGACTAGAGGGACTGTTGCTAGTAGTAGTGGCAGTGTTCACTTCGTAGCGATAAAACACCGGTCTAACTCTGAGATTGGTTTTCTTAGACTAGAGGGACTGTTGCTAGTAGTAGTGGCAGTGTTCACTTCCGTGAGCGATAAAACACCGGTCTAACTCTGAGATTGGCTTTAGACTAGAGGGACTGTTGCTAATAGTAGTGGCAGTGTTCACTGTGAAGCGATAAAACACCGGTCTAACTCTGAGATTGGTTTTCTTTAGACTAGACGACTGTGTTAGTAGTAGTGGCAGCTGTTCACTTCAGTAGCGATAACACACCGGTCTAACTCTGAGATTGGTTTTCTTAGACTAGAGGGACTGTTGCTAATAGTAGTGGCAGTGTCCACTTCAGACATAAAAACACCGGTCTAACTCTGAGATTGGTTTTCTTTAGACTAGAGGGACTGTTGCTAGTAGTAGTGGCAGTGTTCACTTCGTAGTATAAAACACCGGGTCTAACTCCCGAGATGGGTTTTTAGACTAGAGGGACTGTTACAGTAGTAGGCAGTGTTCACTTCGTAGCGATAAAACACCGTCTAACTCTGAGATTGGTTTTCTTTAGACTAGAGGGACTGTTGCTAGTAGGTGTGGCAGTGTTCACTTCGTAGCGATAAAACACCGGTCTAACTCCGAGATGGGTTTTCTTTAGACTAGAGGACTGTTGCTAGTAGTAGTGGCAGTGTTCACTTCGTAGCGATAAAACACGGTCTAACTCTGAGATGGGTTTCTTTAGACTAGAGGGACTGTTGCTAGTAGTAGTGGCAGTGTTACTTCGTAGCGATAAAACACGGTCTAACTCCGAGATGGGTTTTCTTTAGACTAGAGGGACTGTAGCCAGTAGTAGTAGCAGTGTTCACTTAAATGTGATAAAACACCGGTCTAACTCGAGATGGGTTTTCTTTAGACTAGAGGGACTGTTGCTAGTAGTAGTGGCAGTAGTAGTGGCAGTGTTCACTTCTAGTAGTATGCGTTCACTCTAGCGATAAAACACCGGTCTAACTCTGAGATTGGGTTTTCTTTAGACTAGAGGACTGTTGCTAGTAGTAGTGGCAGTGTTCACTTCGTGCGATAAAACACCGGTCTAACTCTGAGATTGGTTTTCTTAGTGGTGTTCACTGTACTCTGAGCGATAAAACACTGGTCTAACTCTGAGATTGGTTTTCTTAGACTAGAGGGACTGTTGCTAGTAGTAGTGGCAGTGTTCACTGTGAGCATAAAAACACTGGTCTAACTCCTGAGAGATGGGGTTTTCTTTAGGACTAGGAGGGACTGTTGCTAGTAGTAGTGGCAGTGTTCACTTCGTAGCGATAAAACACTGGTCTAACTCCGAGATGGGGTTTTCTCTTTAGACTAGAGGGACTGTTGCTAGTAGTAGTAGCAGTGTAAGACCTATGCTACCTCAACATGCATTAAATCTTCCATCATATATCACAGCGTTGCCTAACTCCGGTCCTTGAGTACGCTCAATAGTACATATTTTTCGATGTGGACCCGGACAAGCCCACCTGTCAACGAACCCTTGACAAGTTGAATCAGGTGTTTTTTGTCTGGGGCCACGACAACAAAAACATGTTCTACTGAGTAACTCGAGATCCTGGAGTTGGGCAACACATATATATAATTTAACAATCATGCCGCATAAACCATACACAATGTAACAGAAACAACTTCCACGCTAACGTCGGTATTTGAAAAAAAAAAATTTACCTTTATTTAACTAGGCAAGTCAGTTAAGAACGAAATTCTTATTTTCAATGACGGCCTAGGAACAGTGGGTTAACTGCCTGTTCAGGGGCAGAACGTATAGATTTGTACCTTTGTCAGTCTCGGGGTTTGAACTTGCAACCTTCCGGTTACTAGTCCAACGCTCTAACCACTAGGCTACCCTGCCATCTCTACACTCTAACCACTAGGCTACCCTAGCCGCCTACACTCTAACCACTAGGCTGCCCTGCCGCCCCTCCACTCCTAACCACTAGGCTGCCCTGCCGCCCTCCACTCTAACCACTAGGCTGCCCTGCCGCCCCTCCACTTCTAACCACTAGGCTGCCCTGCCGCCCTCACTCTAACCACTAGGCTACCCCCCTCCCCTACCACTAGGCTACCCTGCCGCCCTCCACTCTAACCACTAGGCTACCCTGCTGCCCCTCCACTCTAACCACTAGGCTACCCTGCCGCCCTCCACTCTAACCACTAGGCTACCTGCCCTCCACTGTAACCACTAGCCTACCCTGCCGCCCTCCACTCTAACCACTAGGCTACCCTGCCGCCACTCCACTCTAACCACTAGCCTACTCCCAAGTATATGAATATAAGCAAAACCCCTCTCTTCTTTTGAGAGAGGGTGTGTGCCTAAGGAAAATAAATAAATTCAAAACAAAAGGGATAACTAATCAGTGTCTCTTCTAAGTCAATTTATTTGTATTTGACCTACTTCAACACTAGACAGCTGAGCATTGTCAATTTCTGATGGTTTTGACATATCAAACACCTAAATGGCTTTGTACACGACTGAGCCAAACCAAGCTGTTCTGTAGCTGGCCTAGATACGCGTCCTTCTATTGTTGTTGGAACCGGCTGAATAAGAGCCAGCTGTTTGGTCAGGTCTGCTATGGAAATCTGACAAATAGGTTCTTACGGTGAGTTTATATAACAGACACAAGCTGGATGCAACATATTATGAACAAGTGGAAATGGTTTAGTACCATGTGAAACAATCAAACGTCTGTATGACAGGTCGGAGCAGTAGTGCTCGTGTCTTCTCTTGGTCACCGTCCCAGATTAGACCAACACTCTTTGTTACATCGTGATATTTACATCTCTATGTGGACATCGTGTCGGTCTGAGAGTTCCAATTTCTTTGAAACTTTTTAAAGTCCACTAGTTTTTGTTTTTTTTCTTTTTGTGGTCTTTTTTTTTCTAAACCTCTTCGTCGATCACCCTTCAGTGAACTTATACGTTGTCGTGACTTCCTACTTCCTATTTCGGGGAGCGCTGCCTAGCCAATCGATTCATGAAGCAACAGGTTACCGCGGGCGATGATGACCACGCCCACAAACAAGGCAGAGGACATGCCCACAACCAAGGGGATGAGGAGCAGGTCGCCGCTGCAGAGACAGAGAGAGAAGAGAGAGAGAGAGAGAGGGAGGTAGGGAGGGAGGGAGGAGGAGGGAGGGAGGGAGGGAGGGAGGGAGGGAGGGAGGGAGGGGGGAGGGAGGAGGGAGGGAGGGAGGGAGGGAGGAGGGAGGGAGGAGGGAGGGAGGGAGGGAGGGAGGAGGGAGGGAGGGAGGGGAGGAATTAGTTAGTCAATGGTTCGGGAAAACGACTAGCTTTCCTCATAAACCGTTTAATTTACAGTTGGGAGTATTAGACAGGATATATTAGCCATGTTATGATACCTAATAACTGTTGGCTAACAGCCTCCAAAAGACAGTGAAGAGAGTGAAAACAGAAGAGACCGACACTTCATGACTTTCCATCAGTGATTCACAGAGCCACTCTTTTGTATTAGGAACTGATGTTGAGTGTGTCCACTGCAGTGATTCGTCACCACTCGCTGTATGTAAAACAGCAAGCAGTCCCAGACCCAGTGACACTCACCTCTGGCGTACAGGTAGACCCTGACACCCTCCGACTGGGCCTTGGCCCCGGTGTTGTACCATCCTCCACGGGGGTCCTGTCCCCACACCTCAGCCTGGCAGACAAACAGGCCCTGGTCCTGGTCCTGGGCAGAGAAGATCCTCAGCCTGTAGGTGCCTGGAGACACCCGGTCCATACTGACCTGTAGTCCAAAAAAGACCACAATGGAAGTTTTTTTTTTTACACCTTTATTTAACCAGGCAAGTCAGTTAAGAACACATTCTTATTTTCAATGATGGCCTAGGAACAGTGGGTTAACTGCCTGTTCAGGGGCAGAACGACAGATTTGTGCCTTGTCAGCTCGGGGTTTGAACTCGCAACCTTCCAGTTACTAGTCCAACACTCTAACCACTAGGCTACCCTGCCGCCCTAGTTATTTATATACGGTGTTATCTAGAGAAATACAGGGCATTCAAACAAGGTAGGTAAGACAACCACATACGAGTCATTACAATTGTTATATCTTCAATATACTTTATTGTGTTATCCTTTGATAGTTTTCTTAAAAAGGTATATATTGACTGCATGTATTTTTTTTAACTGCCAAATAAATTGAACCAATTACCTCAGAGCTGTGGTTCATATTTGGCCTGGACAGGCCCTCATAGGTAAGAGAGGCATAACACCCTCCCCTTCTCCTCTCCTGATGGGCTTGTCCCCACCCTTCTCTATGACCACGCCCCCTGCTGTAGCCCCACCTCCTGGGCCGGGAGGACCGCCCTCTGCAGCCATTGGACCGCCACCTGTGCAGGGCCGGTGGTTACCACGGATACGTTGCAGAGCAGGGTGACGGTATCACCTCTCTTCAAGAGGGGGCCACGGGGAAGGTTGGCTACTGCTGACACCTTGACCTCTGTAGGGACACAGGGACAGAGAGAGAGAGAGAGATGCTTGTCATTCAATTAGGTTCAATTAGCATCGACTTACATCAATTAGGTTAAACATAGGTTCAATTAGCATCGACTTACATAAATTAGGTTAACATAGGTTCAATTAGCATCACTTACATCAATTAGGTTAACATAGGTTCAATTAGCATCGATTTACATCAATTAGGTTAACATAGGTTCAATTACATCGACTTACATCAATTAGGTTAAAATAGGTTCAATTAGCATCGACTTACATCAATTAGTTAACATAGGTTCAATTAGCATCGATTTACATCAATTAGGTTAACATAGGTTCAATTAGCATCGATTTACATCAATTAGGTTAACATAGGTTCAATTAGCATCGACTTACATCAATTAGGTTAACATAGAACAATTAGCATCATTTACATCAATTAGGTTAACATAGGTTCAATTAGCATCGATTTACATCAATTAGGTTAACATAGGTTCAATTAGCATCGATTTACATCAATTAGGTTAAAATAGGTTCAATTAGGTTCAATTAGGTTAACATAGGTTCAACCATTTACATCAATTAGGTTAACATAGGTTCAATTAGCATCGACTTACATCAATTTGGTTAACATAGGTTCAATTAGTAGACTTACATCAATCTTCGTTAACATAGGTTCATCGACTTACATCAATTAGGTTAACATAGGTTCAATTAGCATCGACTTACATCAATTAGGTTAACAGTGGTTCAAATTAGCATCGACTTACATCAATTAGGTTAACACAGTTCAATTAGCATCGACTCACATCAATTAGGTTAACATAGGTTCAATTAGCACGACTTACATCACTAGGTTAACATAGGTTCAATTAGCATCGACTTACACTGACTAGGTTAACATAGGTTCAATTAGCATCAATTTACATCAATTAGGTTAACATAGGTTCAATTAGCATCGATTTACATCAATTAGGTTAACATAGGTTCAATTAGCATCGACTTACATCAATTAGTTAACATAGGTTCAATTAGCATCGACTTACATCAATTAGGTTAACATAGGTTCAATTCAATTAGGTATTTGGTTGTTATTTCAATCTAACCGTCATGGCAATGCTCACGTTAATGTAGTATCTTTGTTTTCTCAAACTACTGCCCAACCTCGTAGTAGGTCAAGTGGTTTTAGTCTCTTAACTTCACCAGGACAACTTCCAGAATCCTGACTTAACTTGTATATATATCCACTGGCTGTAGTCCCCACGATCCCCTCTGCCAGAGCGGTGCAATAACTTACTCATCCCTCATGGATTTAAACACATTGGATTGCTGTTAAGTAGGATTGAGGGAGTTTTCTCCATTATACCAATACATCCTTTTAAATCCACGAGGAGGAGTGAACGAGGCCACAGTTTGTGGGGAGAAGGCAGGGTGGTCTTGTGTCTGTCATTTCTCTTACCTTTAGTCTTGAGGGTTGACGGATCCCTCTGACCCTGTGTGAGGGTAGCAGCACTGAGGGTCCCGGGTTAAGCTCTCCCAGCGTGAGACGTCACAGCACAGCGGCACCCCGTGTCAGCTGGGTGGGCAGAAAACAACCTGAGAGAGTAACGTCCCTCCACCTCCTTCTCCATGGAACCCCTTCCACCCCACTGGAGTCATCCCCAGCTCACCACCCCATCTGGACCATACCGGCCACCTCCACCTGGGAGAGGGGAGACGGAGATAGACAGAAAGGTTAATCCTGAGTTGTGTTTGGGATACGAACAGCATGATTTACATTACGATCCTAAATAAACTGTTGACCAATAGCCTTCCTGGCTCCAAATAATATGTTTTATCTCCACTTGGAAGCATTACATACTTTCAATAGCAGCAGCAAATAGCTGATTTTTTTTTTGCCAAAGTTTTCAAGTTCACAATTAAAAACACAAAGTCATAATGGAGAATTGAACAATCCTGTAAGGACTTCCTCAGGGGGCTAAAAGGAAGATACTAATAACCAATAACAATAATCAATACCAACTCCACCCCTCCACCCGTCAATGCCCTGTCCTTCGCTAAGTCACGGTGCCCCTCCTCATCCACTGAACCAGCAGGCCCGAGCGTCCCCAGGGGCCAAACCACACCTCGTAGGTCAGAGTGAGAGGGGAGCTTAACTGAGGGTTACCTTCACTCGCGGAGTGGACGTAACAGACAGGGAGTCAGCTGGAAAGAGGGAGGAGGGGGTAAAGGAGGAAGAGGAGGGAGAGGATAAAGGAGGAGGGAGGAGGAGGAAGATGAGGGAGAGGATAAAGGAGGAGGGGAGAGGAGGAAGAGGATACAAAGGAGGAGGGAGAGGAGGAAGAGGAGGGAGAGGATAAAGGAGGAGGGAGAGGAGGAAGAGGGAGGGAGAGGATAAAGGAGGAGGGAGAGGAGGAAGAGGATAAAGGAGGAGGGAGAGGAGGATAATAGGAGTAGTCAAGGATGGGGTAAAGGAAGAAGAGGAGGGAGAGGATAAAGGAGGAGGAAGAGGAGGGGGTAAAGGAGGAAGAGGAGGGGGTAAAGGATGAAGAGGAGGGAGAAGATAAAGGAGGAGGAAGACGGGGGTTAGGAGGAGCTCCTAGAGGATGGGGGTAAAGGAGGAAGAGGAGGGGGTAAAGGAGGGGGAGAGGATGGGGTAAAGGAAGAAGAGGAGGGAGAGGATAAAGGAGGATAAAGACCAGGGGTAAAGGAGGAAGAGGAGGGAGAAGATAAAGGAGGAGGAAGAGGAGGTGGTACTGGGAGGAAGAGGAGGGAGAAGATAAAGGAGGAGGAAGAGGAGGTGGTAAAGGAGGAAGAAGAGGAGGGAGAGGATAAAGGAGGAGGAAGAGGAGGGAGAGGAGGGAGAGGAGGGAGAGGAGGGGGTAAAGGAGGAAGAGGATAAGGAGGAGGGAGAGGATGGGGTAATGGAGGAAGAGGAGGGAGAAGATAAAGGAGGAGGAAGAGGAGGGGGTAAAGGAGGAAGAGGAGGGAGAAGATAAAGGAGGAGGAAGAGGAGGGGGTAAAGGAGGAAGAGGATAAAGGAGGAGGGAGAGGATGGGGTAATGGAGGAAGAGGAGGGGTAAAGGAGGAACAGGAGGGAGAAGATAAAGGAGGAGGAAGAGGAGGGGTAAAGGAGGAAGAGGAGGGAGAAGATAAAGGAGGAGGAAGAGGAGGTGGTAAAGGAGGAAGAAGAGGAGGGAGAGGATAAAGGAGGAGGAAGAGGAGGGAGAGGAGGGAGAGGAGGGAGAGGAGGGGTAAAGGAGGAAGAGGATAAAGGAGGAGGGAGAGGATGGGGTAAAGGAGGAAGAGGAGGGAGAAGATAAAGGAGGAGGGAGAGGAGGAAGATGAGGGAGAGGATAAAGGAGGAGGGAGAGGAGGAAGAGGATAAAGGAGGAGGGAGAGGAAGAAGAGGGAGGGAGAGGATAAAGGAGGGAGAGGAGGAAGAGGAGGGAGAGGATAAAGGAGGAGGGAGAGGAGGAAGAGGATAAAGGAGGAGGGAGTAGGATGGGGTAAAGGAGGAGGGAGAGGATGGGGTAAAGGAAGAAGAGGAGGAGGATAAAGGAGGAGGAAGAGGAGGGGGTAAAGGAGGAAGAGGAGGGAGTAAAGGATGAAGAGGAGGGAGAAGATAAAGGAGGAGGAAGAGGAGGGGGTAAAGGAGGAGGAGAGGATGGGGTAAAGGAGGAAGAGGAGGGGGTAAGGAGGAGGGAGAGGATGGGGTAAAGGAAGAAGAGGAGGGAGAGGATAAAGGAGGAGGAAGAGGAGGGGGTAAAGGAGGAAGAGGAGGGAGAAGATAAAGGAGGAGGAAGAGGAGGTGGTAAGGAGGAAGAGGAGGGAGAAGATAAGGAGGAGGAAGAGGAGGTGGTAAAAGGAGGAAGAAGAGGAGGGAGAGGATAAAGGAGGAGGAAGAGGAGGGAGAGGAGGGAGAGGAGGGGGTAAAGGAGGAAGAGGATAAAGGAGGAGGGAGAGGATGGGGTAATGGAGGAAGAGGAGGGAGAAGATAAGGAGGAGGAAGAGGAGGGGGTAAAGGAGGAAGAGGAGGGAGAAGATAAAGGAGGAGGAAGAGGAGGGGGTAAAGGAGGAAGAGGATAAAGGAGGAGGGAGAGGATGGGGTAATGGAGAGGAAGAGGAGGGGTAAAGGAGGAAGAGGAGGGAGAAGATAAAGGAGGAGGAAGAGGAGGGGGTAAAGGAGGAAGAGGAGGAGAAGATAAAGGAGGAGGAAAGGAGGTGGTAAAGGAGGAAGAAGAGGAGGGAGAGGATAAAGGAGGAGGAAGAGGAGGGAGAGGAGGGAGAGGAGGGAGAGGAGGGGTAAAGGAGGAAGAGGATAAAGGAGGAGGGAGAGGATGGGGTAAAGGAGGAAGAGGAGGGGAGAAGATAAAGGAGGAGGAAGAGGAGGGGGTAAAGGAGGAAGAGGATAAAGGAGGAGGAGAGGATGGGGTAAAGGAGGAAGAGGAGGGAGAAGATAAAGGAGGAGGAAGAGGAGGTGGTAAAGGAGGAAGAAGAGGAGGGAGAGGATAAAAGGAGGAAGAGGAGGGAGAGGAGGGAGAGGAGGGAGAGGATAAAGGAGGAGGGAGAGGAGGGGGTAGAGGAGGAGGAAGAGGAAGGGGTTAAATGAGGAAGAGGAGGAGAGGATAAAGGAGGAGAGGGAGAGGAGGGGGTAGAGGAGGAGGAAGAGGATAAAGGAAGAGGGAGAAGAGGAAAAAATAAACAAGAAGTGCATGATTTAAAATGTGTTCACTCTGCATTCAAACTAACTTAATTTGTTAATTGTCACTGTGAATAAAGGTTTATTTGCATATTGCAACTGAAGTTAAATGCATCTCAAAATTCATCCTAAAAAGAAGATCTCATCTATAGACAATACACTCTGAAAACTATTGTTAGCTATTTGATGAAACGCTTCAGTTCAGTTTATAAATCCATTGTTAACTGTAATCTGTCCAACAACAACACAACCGAGACCAGAGGAGAAAACCAGGGTCTATTGTCTAACAGACAATAGAGACCATAATAGAATGAAGTAGAGCAGTTTCTGGCTGACACGATAAGAACACACAGACCCTCAGTGGGGAACTACAACACTGTCTAACAGAACATACAGACGCTCAGTGGGGAACTATAACACTGCAACTTCTACTACAGAAAATGTTACATTCTGCTGGTGCTACTCACCCCACACCCCGCAACTCTAGAAACACACCCCTAAAACACACCCTGCAGCTCTAAAACACACCCCGCAACTCTAGAAAACACACCCTGCAGCTCTAAAACACACCCCACAGCTCGAAGACACACACCACAGCTCTAAAACACACCACCACAGCTCTAACACCACACAGCTCTAGAACACACACCACAGTTCTACACCATAGCTCTAAAACACACACCACAGCTCTAACAGACACACACCCACAGCTCTAAAACACACCCCACAGCTCGAATACACACACCACAGCTCTAAAACACCCCACAGCTCTAAAACACCCCACAGCTCTCAAACCACACAGCTCTAAAACACCCCACAGCTCTAAAACACCCCACAGCTCTAACACACCACACCGCTCTAAAACACACACCACAGTTCTCACACCACAGCTCTAAGAACACACACCACAGCTCTAAAACACACCCCACAGCTTTAAAACACACCACAGCTCTAAACCACACCACACAGCTCTAAAACACACCCACAGCTCTAAAACACACAACACAGCTCTAACACACACACAGCCTTCTAAAACACACCACACATCTCTAAAACACACCCCACAGCTCTAAAACACACCCTGCAGCTCTAAAACTCACACCACAGCTCTAAAACTCACCCCACAGCTCTAAAACACACAACACAGCTCTAAAACACACGCCACAGCTCTAAAACACAGCTCTAAAACTCACCCCACAGCTCTAAAACACACGCCACAGCTCTAAAACACACCCCACAGCTCTAAAACTCACCCCACAGCTCTAAAACACACCCACAGCTCTAAAACACACCCACAGCTCTAAAACACACCCCACAGCTCTAAAACTCACCACAGCTCTAAAACACACCCCACAGCTCTAAAATACACACCACAGCTCTAAAACACACCCCACAGCTCTAAAACACACACCACAGCTCGAATACACACCCCACAGCTCTGAATACACACCCACAGCTCTAAAACACACCCCACAGCTCTAAAGAATCACACACCACAGCTCTAAAACTCACCACAGCTTTAAAACACACCCTGCAGCTCTAAAACACACCCCAGCTCTAAAACACACCCCACAGCTCTAAGAATCACACACCACAGCTCTAAAATACACACCACAGCTCTAAAACACACCCTGCAGCTCTAAAACACACACCACAGCTCTAAAACACACCCCACAGCTCTAAAACACACCACAGCTCTAAAACACACCACAGCTCTAAAACACACACCACAGCTCTAAAACACACACCACAGCTCTCACACACAGCTCTAAAACACACCACACAGCTCTAAAACACACCACAGCTCTACAACACACACCACAGCTCTAAAACACACACCACAGCTCTCACACACAGCTCTAAAACACACCACAGCTCTAAAACACACACCACAGCTCTCACACACAGCTCTAAAACACACCACAGCTCTAAAACACACACCACAGCTCTCACACACAGCTCTAAAACACACCACAGCTCTCACACACAGCTCTAAAACACACCACACAGCTCTAAAACACCCCACAGCTCTAAACACACACCACAGCTCTCACACACAGCTCTAAACACACCACACAGCTCTAAAACACACCCCACAGCTCTAAAGAATCACACCGCTCTAAAACACACCCACAGCTCTAAAACACACCACACAGCTCTAAAACACACCCACAGCTCTAAAACACACA
>NW_027011827.1:0-22041 GCF_036934945.1 Oncorhynchus masou masou | reverse complement strand
CTAGTGAATATCCTTTATTACAGCCGTATTACACCTCGTACCACACCTAGTGAATATCCTTTAACACGGCCGTATTACACCTTGTAGCACATCTAGTGAATATCCTTTATTACAGCCATATTACACCTAGTGAATAGCCTTTATTACAGCCATATTACACCTAGTGAATATCCTTTATTACAGCCATATTACACCTAGTGAATATCCTTTATTACAGCCATATTACACCTAGTGAATATCCTTTATTACGGCCATATTACACCTAGTACCACACCTAGTGAATATCATTTATCACAGCCGTATTACACCAAGTAGCACACCTAGTGAATAACCTAGATTACAGCCATATTGCACCTAGTAGCATATTACAGCCATATTACACCTCGTAGCACACCTTGTGAATATCCTTTATTACAGCCATATTACGCCTAGTAGCACACCTTGAGAATATCCTTTATTACAGCCATATTAAACCTAGTGAATATCCTTTATTACAGCCGTATTACACCTAGTACCACACTTAGTGAATATCCTTTATTACAGCCTTATTTCACCTAGTACCACACCTAGTGAATATCCTTTATTACAGCCGTATTACACCTAGTGAATATCCTTTATTGCAGCCGTATTACACCTAGTGAATATCCTTTATTACAGCCATATTACACCTAGTGAATATACTTTATTACAGCCATATTACACCTAGTGAATATCCTTTATTACAGCCATATTACACCTAGTGAATATCCTTTATTACAGCCTTATTACACCTAGTTAATATCCTTTATTACAGCCATATTACACCTAGTACCACACCTAGTGAATATCCTTTATTACGGCCATCTTACACCTAGTACCACACCTAGTAAATATCCTTTATTACAGCCTTATTTCACCTAGTACCACACCTAGTGAATATCCTTTATTACAGCCGTATTACACCTAGTGAATATCCTTTTTTGCAGCCGTATTACACCTAGTGAATATCCTTTATTACAGCCGTACTACACCTAGTACCACACCTATGAATTTCCTTATTACAGCCGCATTACAATCTAAAGTGAATATCCTTGTCATTGTTATTACACCTAGTAGCACACCTAGTGAATATCCTTTGTCATTAATTACTAGTACCACACCTTAGTAAATATCCTTTATTACAGCCATATTACACCTGTGAATATCCTTTATTACGGCCATATATTATTACACCTAATACCACACCTAGTGAATATCCTTTATTACAGCCGTATTACACCTTGTATCCTTTATTACAGCCATAGTGAATATCCTTTATTACTGCCATATTACACCTAGTGAATATCCTTTATTACAGCCACATTACACCAAGTGAATATCCTTTATTACAGCCATATTACACCTAGTGAATATACTTTATTACAGCCATATTACACCTAGTGAATATCCTTTATTACAGCCATATTACACCTAAGTGAATATCCTTTATTACAGCCGACACCTAGTGAATATCCTTTATTACAGCCGTATACACTTAGTACCACACCTAGTGAATATCCTTTATTACAGCCGTGTACACCTAGTACCACACCTAGTGAATATCCTTTATTACAGCCGTGTTACACCTAGTGAATATCCTTTATTACAGCCATATTACACCTAGTAGCACACCTAGTGAATATCCTTTATTGCAGCCGTATTACACCTAATACCACACCTAGTGAATATCCTTAATTACAGCCACATTACACCAAGTGAATATCCTTTATTACAGCCATATTACACCTAGTGAAAATACTTTATTACAGCCATATTACACCTAGTGAATATCCTTAATTACAGCCACATTACACCAAGTGAATATCCTTTATTACAGCCATATTACACCTAGTGAATATACTTTATTACAGCCATATTACACCTAGTGAATATCCTTTATTACAGCCATATTACACCTAGTGAATATCCTTTATTACAGCCGTATTACACCTAGTGAATATCCTTTATTACAGCCGTATTACACCTAGTACCACACCTAGTGAATATCCTTTATTACAGCCGTATTACACCTAGTGAATATCCTTTATTACAGCCGTATTACACCTAGTAGCACACCTAGTGAATATCCTTTATTACGGCCATATTACACCTAGTACCACACCTAGTGAATATCCTTTTTTACAGCCGTATTACACCTTGTACCACACCGAGTGAATATCCTTTATTACGGCCATATTACACTTAGTACCACACCTACTGAATATCCTTTATTTCAGCCGTACCACACCTAGTGAATATCCTTTATTACAGCCACATTACACCAAGTGAATATCCTTTATTACAGCCATATTACACCTAGTGAATATCCTTTATTACAGCCATATTACACCTAGTGAATATCCTTTATTACAGCCATATTACACCTAGTGAATATCCTTTATTACAGCCGTATTACACCTAGTGAATATCCTTTATTACAGCCGTACCACGATTAGTGAATATCCTTTATTACAGCCGTATTACACCTAGTGAATATCCTTTATTACGGCCATATTACACCTAGTAGCACACCTAGTGAATATCCTTTATTACAGCTGTATTACACCTAGTGAATATCCTTTATTACAGCCGTATTACACCTAGTACCACACCTAGTGAATATCCTTTATTGCGGCCATATTGCACTTAGTACCACACCTAGTGAATATCCTTTATTACAGCCATATTACCTAGTGAATATCCTTTATTACAGTCAGATACTCCTAGTGAATATCCTTTATTACACCATATTACACCTAGTACCACACCTAGTGAATATCCTTTATTACAGCCGTATTACACCAAGTACCACACCTAGTGAATATCCTTTATTACAGCCGTATTACACCTGGTGAATATCCTTTATTACAGCCATATTACACCTAGTACCACACCTAGTGAATATCCTTTATTACAGCCGTATTACACCTCGTACCACACCTAGTGAATATCCTTTATTACAGCCGTATTACACCTTGTAGCACACCTTGTGAATAGCCTTTATTACAGCCATATTACACCTAGTGAATAGCCTTTATTACAGCCATATTACACCTAGTGAATATCCTTTATTACAGCCATATTACACCTAGTGAATATCCTTTATTACAGAATAGTATTACACCTAGTGAATATCCTTTTTGCGGCCGTATTACACCTAGTGAATATCCTTTATTACAGCAGTACTACCTAGTACCACACCTATTGAATATCCTTTATTACAGCCGTGTACACCTAGTAGCACACCTAGTGAATATCCTTTATTACAGCCGCATTACACCTAGTGAATATCCTTTAATACAGCCGTATTACACCTAGTAGCACACCTAATTAATATACTGAATATCTAAGTACACGTTAGGTCCCTTGATACGAATAGAGCCATGTTTCCATGCCCAAAGAATTCAGGCTGTTCTACAGGTGCTGTAGATGTCCTGGTGGACAGGCAGTGTGCCCCTGCAATGCGTTGGGCTGACAGCACCTACTGAATATCCTGTAAAAGCAGGGGGTTATGGGAGTATCTGGGGAGCATTGAGATAAATATTGTCTCTATGTTGCTATTGTGTAATACGGTCACCTCTATTTCAGCTGTATTACACTTATAGTAGTTACTCCGATGGTATGTTTTAAATAGAATGAAAAACTGTACAAGGACAGAATGTTTCCACCAACATGTATTGGTTGGTTTATCCACATTGGGGAAATGGGGACCTCTCTATCATTCTACGGTGTGACATGGTCTTAGCCTCTCCATATTGAGCTGGTAATGTCACTGACTCAGGCGTACTTGGTAATGGTGGTTGGGCTGAGAAAGCCGGTTCCTTCAATGATATTCACACTCCAGGGCTCAAAGTCTTGGTTAAGGTACAGTTCTGTAGGAGTGTGCGCATTTTGACCCTCCAGAGAAATGTTCAAGGGCTATGATATGTTGAAAGGTTTGGGTCTGGTACAGTGGTTTCCTGTGGCTATGAATGTCTGGTTGTTTTATGAAGAAGCAGTTGTGGTACGGTATGTATTGATTCTTTGGATTGATGCTGTTGCATTTACTGGACATTTGTCATGTGTAGAATGTGCAGTTGTGTTCCGTGGGACTTGTAGAAAAAGTATCTCTCTACATGCTAGCTTTTCTCACCTGTCTTTTCTCCTTTTCCACGCTCTTCGTTGTCTTCCTCCGTGTTGCTCTGTGTTTCTCTGTCTCAATACAATGGGACAATGCTCATCTCTCTTCCTCCATTCTTTCTCTCTCTCCCTGCTTTCTCTCTCTCTCCCTCATTTTTCTCTCGCTCTCCTTTCTCTCTCTCCCTCCTTTCTCGCTTCCTCCCGCCTTTCTCTCTCTCCCCCCCTTTCTCTCTCTCTCTCCCTCTCTCTCTCCCTCCTTTCTCTATTTATCTCCCACCTTTCTCTCTCTCCCTCTTTTTTCTCTCTCTCTCCCTCCTTTCTCTCTCCCTCCCCGCCTTTCTGTCTCTCTCTCTCCCTCCTTTCTCTCTCTCTCCCTCCTTTTTCTCTCTCTCCCCTCCTTTCTCTTCTCTTCCTCCTTTTTCTCTCCTTTTTCTCTCTCTCCCTCCTTTCTCTCTCTCACTCCCTCCTTTTCTCTCCCTCCCGCTCTTTTTTCTCTCTCTCTCCCCCTCCTGTCTCTCTCTCTCTCCCTTTCTCTCTCTCTCTCCCCTTTCTCTCTCTCTCTCTCCCCCTTTCTCTCTCTCTCTCTCTCCCACCTTTCTCTCTCTGTGTCTCCCCCTCCTTTCTCTCTCTCTCTCTCTCCCTCCTTTCTCTATCTATCGCCCACCTTTCTCTCTCTCTCCCTCTTTTTTCTCTCTCTCCCTCCTTTCTCTCTCCCTCCCGCCTTTCTCTCTCTCTCTCTCTCCCGCCTTTCTCTCTCTCCCTCCTTTCTCTCTCTCTCCCTCCTTTCTCTCTCTCTCTCTCCCTCCTTTCTCTCTCTCTCTCTCCCTCCTTTCTCTCTCCCTCCCGCCCTTTTCTCTCTCTCTCCCCCTCCTTTCTCTCCCTCCCTCGTTTTTCTCTCTCTCTCTCCCACCTTTCTCTCTCTGTCTCTCCCCCCTTTCTCTCTCTGTCTCTCCCCCCTTTCTCTCTCTCTCCATTCTCTCTCTCTCTCTCCATCCTTTCTCTCTCTCTCTCTCTCTCGCTCGCTTACCTTATATGTTCACCCGGTCTCTCTACACCCTCTCTTTCATCCCTCCACTCTCCCTCTGGGTTATCAAACTTCCAGAGGCTGTCTCTAGGTAATGGGAAAAGCGTGTAGTAGAGGAGGGATGTGAGGGTCGGCCCTGGCAGCCTCGCACTGTGTCACCACTCTCCTATGTCTCTCCTTCTCTACATCTCTGCCTTTATTGCCTGTCTGTCTCTCCCTCCATCTCTCTTCTTCCCCACATCCATTGTATCTCTCCCTCCATCTCTCTTCTTCCCCACATCTACTGTATCTCTCCCTCCATCTCTCTTCTTCCCCACATCTATGTATCTCTCCTCCATCTCTTCTTCCCCACATCTACTGTATCTCTCCCTCCATCTCTTCTTCCCCACATCTACTGTATCTCTCCTCCATCTCTCTTCTTCCCCACATCTACTGTATCTCTCCCTCCATCTCTTTCTTCCCCACATCTACTGTATCTCCCCTCCATCTCTCTTCTTCCCCACATCTACTGTATCTCTCCCTCCATCTCTCTTCTTCCCCACATCCATTGTATCTCTCCCTCCATCTCTCTTCTTCCCCACATCTACTGTATCTCTCCTCCATCTCTCTTCTTCCCCACATCTACTGTATCTCTCCCTCCATCTCTTTTCTTCCCCACATCTACTGTATCTCTCCCTCCATCTCTCTTCTCATCCCCACATCCATTGCTTTTCTCTGAATCACAACACTATTCACTATTTTGTTCCCCATGATGCTTGTTTTTATGCTTCCCACATCTACTGTATCTCTCCTCCATTCAATGCTACAGGAATGCATTGGGAAATGAAATCTGCCAATCTACTGTATTCATTGCTTCTTATGCAAGCTGCCATCTCTATATGGAGGCACCTTTCTTCCCCACATCTACTGTTCTCTCCCTCCATCTCTTCTTTCCCCATCCATTGTATCTCTCCCTCCATTTCTCTTCTTCCCCACATCTACTGTGGATATGACTCCATCTATGCTGTTTTAATGTATCTCTCCCTCCATCTCTTCTTCCCCACATCTATGTATGCTCTCCCTCCATCTTCTTCTTCCCCAGGGGAGGTCTCTCCCTCCATCTCTCTTGGACATCCATTGAGGGATCTGAGATCTACTGTATCTCTCCCTCCATGTCTCTTCTTCCCCACAGAGTGCTCCCTCCACTCTCTTCTTCCCCACAAACTCTCCCATCCACCACATCTACTGTATCTCTCCCTCCATCTGGTCTTCCCCACATCTACTGTATCTCTCCCTCCATCTTCTTCTTCCCCACATCCATTGTATCTCTCCCTCCATCTCTCTTCTTCCCCACATCTACTGTATCTCTCCCTCCATCTCTCTTCTTCCCCACATCCATTGTATCTCTCCCTCCATCTCTCTTCTTCCCCACATCTGCTATCTCTCCCTCCATCTCGTTCTTCCCCACATCCATTGTATCTCTCCTCCATCTCTCTTCTTCCCCACATCTACTGTATCTCTCCCCATCTCTCTTCTTCCTCTAGTCTATTGTATCTCTCCCTCCATCTCATTCTCATCCTTCTTTACATGATTACACCTGCTTTTGTGAATCACAACACTATTCACTATTTGTTCATGATGCTTGTTTTTATGCCCTTGTTGTATTCAATGCTACCGGAATGCATTGGAAATGAAAGTGCCAAAGGTATTCATTGCATATTATGAAGCTGCCATCTCTATATGGAGGCACCTTTGTTATGACGTTCTCTGACTAGCATTGTCCTTCCATTTCCTCTGTGGATATGACTAAGTTATGCTGTTTTAATGTTATGTCATCTTTATGTGCTTGTTGAGGGGAGGGTAGGAGATGTGGGTGGAAAATGGAGTACACTGAGAGTGTATCTGTTATGGATGTAAGGGACAGTGCACTTAGGAGAAACACTCCCATCACACCACAGCTGCAGTACAGAGAGTGGTCAGGAGAGTGCACTGTAAGCAAGGCTCTGCTGTATTTCTTACTGAGGCTGAGAGAGTCTAGGAGCCACGGCCAGTGTAGGAGACGACCAGTGTAGGAGATGGTCAGTGTAGGAGATGGTCAGTGTAGGAGACGGCCAGTGTAGGAGACGGTCGGTGTAGGAGAGGCCGGTGTAGGAGACGACCAGTGTAGGAGACGACCAGTGTAGGAGAGGACCAGTGTAGGAGAGGGCCAGTGTAGGAGACGGCCGGTGTAGGAGACGGTCGGTGTAGGAGACGGCCGGTGTAGGAGAGGCCAGTGTAGGAGACGACCAGTGTAGAAGACGACCAGTGTAGGAGACGGCCAGTGTAGGAGTGGCCAGTGTAGGAGAGGCCAGTGTAGGAGACGACCAGTGTAGGAGACGGCCAGTGTAGGAGAGGCCAGTGTAGGAGTGGCCGGTGTAGGAGACGGCCAGTGTAGGAGACGGCCAGTGTAGGAGACGGCCAGTGTAGGAGACGGCCAGTGTAGGAGACGACCAGTGTAGAAGACGACCAGTGTAGGAGACGACCAGTGTAGGAGAGGCCAGTGTAGGAGAGGCACAGTGTAGGAGAGGCCAGTGTAGGAGAGGCCAGTGTAGGAGAGGGACAGTGTAGGAGAAGGACAGTGTAGGAGAAGGACAGTGTAGGAGAAGGACAGAGTAGGAGAAGGACAGTGTAGGAGACGACCAGTGTAGGAGACGACCAGTGTAGGAGACGGTGAGTGTAGGAGACGGTGAGTGTAGGAGACGGTGAGTGTAGGAGACGGTGAGTGTAGGAGACGGTCAGTGTAGGAGACGGTCAGTGTAAGGAGACGGTCAGTGTAGGAGACGGCTGGAGCTGCTTGATTGACTGTCTGCCTGGAAGTGAGACATCATGGACTTTAATAGAACTGGAAGGATAAACCCTGTGGACCTGATGTTGTGAGGACTGTAATGTAGCTGTGTGTGTGTATGTTGGCCAGAGAACTGGCAGCCCAGCTGTGGGGTAATTGGGATGGTGAGATGGAGAGAAACTGCAGATCTCAACACTAGTCTGCTCCTCTTCATTCAGAGAGATAGATAGGCTGAGAGAGAGAGAGGGCTGAGAGAGAGGCTGAGAGAGAGGCTGAGAGAGAGAGAGAGAGGCTGAGAGAGAGAGAGAGAGAGAGAGGCTGAGAGAGAGGCTGAGAGAGAGAGACTGAGAGAGCTGAGAGAGAGAGAGACTGAGAGAGAGAGAGACTGAGAGAGAGAAAAGAGAGACTGAGAGAGAGAGAGACTGAGAGAGAAAAGGAGAGAGAGAGAGAGAGAAAGAGAGAGAGAGTCTGGGAGAAAAAACACATAAAACATCCGAATAACACATGCAGAGCCGAATTAGAACGATACTCGCTTATTATCAAAATCCAGAATAGAGCCATTAAATTCTACAACCACCTAAAAGGAAGCGATTCCCAAACCTCCCTAACCTGGAGAAGAGCCCCTAAGCAAGCTGGTCCTGGGTCTCTGTTCACAAACACAAACAGACCCCGCAGAGCCCCAGGACGGCAACACAATTAGACCCAACCAAATCATGAGAAAACAAAAATATAATTATTTGACACATTGGAAAGAATTCACAAAAAAACTGAGCAACATAGAATGATATTTGGCCCTAAACAGAGAGTACATAGTGGCAGAAAACCTGACCACTGTGACTGACCCAAAATGAAGGAAATCTTTGATTATGCACAGACTTAGTGAACATTGCTATTGATAAAGGCCACCGAAGGCAGACCTGGCTCTCAAGAGAAGACGCACTGCCCACAAAATGAGGTGGAAACTGAGCTGCACTTCCTAACCTCCTGCCCAACGTATGACCATATTAGAGACACATATTTCCCTCAGATTACACAGATCAACAAAGAATTCAAAAACAAATCCAATAAACTCCCATATCTATTGTGTTATTTTAGAGCTTCTGTGAGTGTAATGTTCATTCTTATTAGTTTGGGTATCCTGGCTCTGAGGAGACTGGACTGTATTGAAATGGACCTCTTAGTGGTCGATGGTCGATGAAGTCATGGGTCTATATCTGGAGATCTCAGCAAGTCTGTGTATGTATGTATGTATGTACAGTGGGGCAAAAAGTATTTAGTCAGCCACCAATTGTGCAAGTTCTCCCACTTAAAAAGATGAGAGAGAGGCCTGTAATTTTCATCATAGGTACACATCAACTATGACAGACAAAATGAGTGAAAAAAATCCAGAAAATGACATTGTAGGATTTTTTAATGAATTTATTTGCAAATTATGGTGGAAAATAAGTATTTGGTCACCTACAAACAAGCAAGATTTCTGGCTCTCACAGACCTAAAACTCCTTCAAGAGGCTGATCTGTCCTCCACTCGTTACCTGTACTTACTTGAACTTGTTATCAGTATAAAAGACACCTGTCCACAACCTCAAACAGTATCACTCCAAACTCCACTATGGCCAAGACCAAAAAGCTGTCAAAGGACACCAGAAACAAAATTGTAGACCTGCACCAGGCTGGGAAGACTGAATCTGCAATAGGTAAGCAGCTTGGTATGAAGAAATCAACTGTGGGAGCATTTTAGGAAATGGAAGACATACAAGACCACTGATAATCTCCCTCAATCTGAGGCTCCACGCAAGATCTCACCCCGTGGGGTCAAAATGATCACACCTAGAAACACAAAACATAGAATACCCACCCAACTCACGTCCTGACCAACTAAAACAAACAATTAACACAATAACTAGGGTCAGGACGTGACAATAAATTTATTAAAAATCCTACAATGTGATTTTCTGGATTTTGTTTTCTCATTTTGTCTGTTAGAGTTACAGGCCTCTTTCATCTTTTAAGTGGGAGAACTTGCACAATCGGTGGCTGACTAAATACTTTTTTGCCCCACTGTATGTATGTATGTATGTACTGTATGTATGCATGTATGTATAGGTACACTTCAACTGTGAGAGACGGAATCTAAAACAAAAATCCATAAAATCATTGTATGATTTTTAAGTAATTAATTTTCATTTTATTTAATGACATAAGTATTTGAACACCAACCAGTAAGAATTCCGGCTCTCATAGACCTGTTCGTTTTTCTTTAAGAATCCCTCCTGTTCTCCACTCATTACCTGTATTAACTGCACCTGTTTGAACCCGTTACCTGTATAAAAGACGCCTGTCCACATGCTCAATCAAACAGACTCCAACCTCTCCACAAAGGCCAAGACCAGAGAGCTGTGTAAGGACATCAGGGATAAAATTGTAGACCTGCACAAGGCTGGGATGGGCTACAAGACAATAGGCAAACAGCTTGGTGAGAAGGCATCAACTGTTGGCGCAATTATTAGAAAATGGAAGAAGTTCAAGATGACGGTCAATCACCCTCAGTCTGGGGCTCCATGCAAGATCTCACCTCGTGGGGCATCAATGATCATGAGGAAGGTGAGGGATCAGCCCAGAACTACATGACAGGACCTGGTCATTGACCTGAAGAGAGCTGGGACCACAGTCTCAAAGAAAACCATTAGTAACACACTACGCCGTCATGGATTAAAATCCTGCAGCGCACGCAAGGTCCCCCTGCTCAAGGCAGCGCATGTCCAGGCCCGTCTGAAGTTTGCCAATGACCATCTGGATGATCCAGAGGAGGAATGGGAGAAGGTCATGTGGTCTGATGAGACAAAAATAGAGCTTTTTGGTCTAAACCCCACTTGCTGTGTTTGGAGAAAGAAAAAGGATGAGTACAACCCCAAGAACACCATCCCAACTGTGAAGCATGGAGGTGGAAACATCATTCTTTGGGGATGCTTTTCTGCAAAGGGGACAGGACGACTGCACCGTATTGAGGGGAGGATGGATGGGGCCATGTGTCGCGAGATCTTGGCCAACAACCTCCTTCCCTCAGTAAGAGCATTGAAGATGGGTCGTGGCTGGGTCTTCCAGCATGACAACGACCCGAAACACACAGCCAGGGCAACTAAGCAGTGGCTCCGTAAGAAGCATCTCAAGGTTCTGGAGTGGCCTAGCCAGTCTCCAGACCGAACCCAATAGAAAATCTTTGGAGGGAGCTGAACGTCCGTATTGCCCAGCGACAGCCCCGAAACCTGAAGGATCTGGAGAAGGTCTGTATGGAGGAGTGGGCCAAAATCCCTGCTGCAGTGTGTGCAAACCTTGTCAAGAACTACAGGAAACGTATGATCTCTGTAATTGCAAACAAAGGTTTCTGTACCAAATATTAAGTTCTGCTTTTCTGATATATCAAATACTTATGTCATGCAATAAAATGCTAATGAATTACTTAAAAATCATACAATGTGATTTTCTGGATTTTTGTTTTAGATTCCGTCTCTCACAGTTGAAGTGTACCTATGATAAAAATTACAGACCTCTACATGCTTTGTAAGTAGGAAAACCTGCAAAATCGGCAGTTTATCAAATACTTGTTCTCCCCACTGTATGTGTCTGCACATGAAATGTGTCTGAATTGATGAAGTCACAGGTCTCTGTATGGGGCTGTGTGTCTCTGGCCCTATCTCTGTCCCCCGGCTCTATTTCTACCCTTTGTTTCTAGCGCTCCTCCGCTATTGGCTACACCTCTGTCCCTCTTCCTCTCTATCTCTCTTATTTTGTCACCCCGTCTCTGAGTTTGCGTGTGTGTGCTGTGTCTTCTGCAGTGAGAGAGAAAGAGAAGGAAAGCGGAAGGTGGAAGAGGGAGAAAGAGTAAAAGAAAGAGATTGGAATACAGCAGAAGGAGAGCAAGTCCTAGAGCTGTAAAGCCAGTGAGAGAGAGATGGATAGCAAATGAGCGAGTGAGAGAAGGCATGCTACACCGACAGTGAAAGACAGAGTAAAGACCTTGCAAAGGACTCTCCCATCAAGCGTGCGTGAGAGAAAAGAGAACGGAAGAAAGAGAGAAGCAGAGGTAGGGGGAGGGAGTGGAGAAGGAACAGAGAAGAGGAAAGGGGGACTGAGGATAAAAAAAGGAAAGAGTGGAGGACGAGTAGCGGAACCACAGCGGCAGGCAGTAAAAGCACCAGCCAAGCCCTTCTTACCCCTGTAGCAATGTCACCGAAGCGAGGAAGCTGACGACCCAGGGAACTACTCAGCGATAACAGGGAGGATGTCTGACACTGTGAGTACCTCCTCTGTCTCTATCCCTCCCTATCTCTCTCTCTCTTCTTCTCTCCATCTATCCCTCCCTATCTCTCTCTCTCCTTCTCTCCATATATCTCTCCCCATCTCTCTCTTCTTCTCTCCATCTCTGGTTCTCTGTCTATGCATCTTTCATTGACTCTTTTTGTCCTGTTCTGATTTCTAATACTCTCTCTCTCTCTCTCACTCTTTCTCTCTCTTGTCTTCCTCTCTCTCGCTCTCTCGTCTTCCTCTCTCTTTTGTCTTCCTCTCTCTCGCTCACTCGTCTTCCTCACTCTCTCTCGTCTTCCTCTCTCTATCTATCTCGTCTTCCTTTCTCTCTCTTGTCTTATCTTCCTCTCTCGTTCCTATGTCTCTCTTGTCTTCCTCTGTCTCTCTTGTCTTCCTCTGTCTCTGTCTCTCTATCAGTCTAGCTGCTGTAGCTGTGAGGTGGCTGCTAGCCTGGGGATGTAGAGACAGAACAGGAGGAGATGCTTTGAAAGGAAAGGGTAGAGGGGAATGAAACATGACAAAATGAGTGAAAGGGGTGAAGTAAGCAACAGAAGGGATGAGAGAGAAAGGATTTTGAAGATATATGCTGGATGCTTTGAGAGGTCTTTACAGTCTGAATTTTCTTTGGGTTTTTAATAGAGATAGGGGTGTGTTTGTCTGTCTGTGTGTGTGTGTGCGTGTGTTTTACAGAACGGGGTGTGTGAAGTGTGTATTGCAGAACAGGGTGAGGGAAGTGTGTTTTACAGAAGAGGTGTGTGTGAAGTGTGTTTTGCAGAACAGGGTGTGTGAAATGTGTTTTGCAGAACGGAGTGTGTGAAGGAGTGGAGGAAGAAGAGAGGGAACATGCTGCTCTCTTTCCCTCCATTTCCCTTTCTCTCCCGCTCTCTCTCTCGCTCTCTCTCAAAATGAGGGGGGGGGGAAACAGGGGAAAGGAAAGATTTGAGAGAGAGGAGAGGAGAGGAAGGGTTTGTGACATCAGAAGGGTTTGTGACATCAGAAGGGTTTGTGACATCAGAAGGGTTTGTGACATCAGAAGGGTTTGTGACATCAGAAGGGTTTGTGACATCAGAAAGGTTTTGTGACATCAGAAGGTTTTGTGACATCAGAAGGTTTTGTGACATCAGAAGGTTTTGTGACATCAGAAGGTTTTGTGACATCAGAAGGTTTTGTGACATCAGAAGGGTTTGTGACATCAGAAGGGGTTGTGACATCAGAAGGGTCTGTGACATCGGAAGGGGTTGTGACATCAGAAGGGGTTGTGACATCAGAAGGGTTTGTGACATCAGAAGGGTTTGTGACATTAGAAGGGTTTGTGACATCAGAAGGGTTTGTGACATCAGAAGGGTTTGTGACATCAGAAGGGTTTGTGACATCAGAAGGGTGTGTAACATTAGAAGAGTTTGTGACATCAGAAGGGTTTGTGACATCAGAAGGGTTTGTGACATCAGAAGGGTGTGACATTACAAGGGTGTGTGACATTAGAAGGGTTTGCGACATTAGAAGGGTTTGCGACATCAGAAGGGTTTGCGACATCAGAAGGGTTTGCGACATCAGAAGGGTTTGTGACATCAGAAGGGTTTGTAACATCAGAAGGGTTTGTGACATCAGAAGGGTTTGTGACATCAGAAGGGTTTGTGACATCAGAAGGGTTTGTGACATCAGAAGGGTTTGTGACATCAGAAGGGTTTGTGACATCAGAAGGGTTTGTGTGTGGAATGAAACAGCAGAGGTAAAAAAACAAACTGTTTTGATAAATGATGCCGTCCTCTGAATATCCGCAATGTTTACATTATGGCTGACTCCATTTAGTCAACTGGTTGATTGTTTGGTCGATAGGCTATTGGTTGACCGAGACTTCTTTAATAGAGCAATTGCAATTTTTTCATTATTTTCATAGTGCACACATCGCGCCTGTCTCAGTGAACTGATCCATTACGGAGTTCACGGGGATGGCACAGTCCATCATTCTAAGACATGTGATACTGAAATTCTATATGGTTATATTATGTCAAAATAATGGTTCTACACTAATAAATCTAATATGATTTTATTACAAAAGTGCTTTCTCCCGCATTGGATACGGTCTCTGTAACAGAATCTTCAGTGCTCCATATAATTTACACCTTTCTCTATGCTGCTGTGTGCATAATAACAAACAAAGTTAATCAGCATATTGGGATTAGAACAATGTGGTGGAGGCAGCAGCAGAGACGAGGAAACAGCCCTTGCCTTGAGCCTAATTGTCGAAGTAAATTGAGAAGAGAGGAAACTTCAGCTTAATTAGGTCTATAATCAATAGCTTAACTGTTAAATGAGCTTGGCTTTGTAAATCATCCATATATATTGAGAGAAAGAAGACAGATCCTGCTTCTGTTGCCTGTTTGTTTAATAGCCTACTGATTCCATGAGCACCAAGCCTCATGCAACGGCAAAATGTCGGATAAAGCAATTTTACAAATTGGGATGTTTTTAATCTTTTCTATGCTGTAATAAAGACTTTACAATTTGTTTTCCTTAGAACTGACTGGTATTACTTAGAGTTTATTTTGTGTTTACACTGTCCCAAACAGGCAGAGAAATCGTATTGTAATCTAACAGCACCTGTTTGGCACAAAATATGGACACAGGTCTTCCTATTATGATGATTATTATAATAAGTCATGTCGTTATCATTAGTGGTCTTTGTATCGTATCCTTGTATAATCACCATCGAGCTGTAGGCCTAAGAGCGCATCCTGTTTAGTCTTAATAGCGTAACTTACTTACTATATTTCAATATATAGTCGCTCTGGATAAGAGCGTCTGCTAAATGACTTAAATGTAAATATAGGCTACTGTATCAATCAGTCATTCATTCATTTGTTCATGTCGTCACACAGCATACGAGACATTCATGCCCCATTGGTCATGTGTTACTGTGTTCAGAGTTTGTTATGACCAGTTTATTGAGGGGCTGTGATAGGCTATAGGTCAGGTCCTATTGGTCATGTGTAACTGTGTTCAGAGTTTGTTATGACCAGTTTATTGAGGGGCTGTGATAGGCTATAGGTTAGGTCCTATTGGTCATGTGTAACTGTGTTCAGAGTTTGTTATGACCAGTTTATTGAGGGGCTGTGATAGGCTATAGGTTAGGTCCTATTGGTCATGTGTTACTGTGTTCAGAGTTTGTTATGACCAGTTTATTGAGGGGCTGTGATAGGCTATAGGTCAGGTCCTATTGGTCATGTGCCAGGCTTACATGTTTCATATAAAGACAGCAAGGGAATATGGAATGTTTTTCCTAGACAAATTAGGGATTTTGGTAACAGAACTTCACATTTTTGGTCTAGTAAAATAACATACAATTTATCAGAAATAAAGTGTAGACATTGTTAATGTTGTAGCTGGAAACGGCAGATTTTTAATGGAATATCTACATAGGCGTACAGAGGCCCATTATCAGCAACCATCACTCCTGTGTTCCAATGGCACGTTGTGTTAGATAATCCAAGTTTATCATTTCAAAAGGCTAATTGATCATTAGAAAACCATTTTGCAATTATAGCCCAGCTGAAAACGGTTGTGCTGATTTAAAGAAGCAATATTAGCTTTTCTTTCAAAAACAAGGACATTTCTAAGTGACCCCAAACTTTTGAACGGTAGTTTATGGAAAAATACGGTCAACCAATATTTTTTTTAGTCGGGGACAACCTAGTTTACATTTGCATGAATGTCTATGTAAAAAGCCATAACACTGTTCACCTCTGTTTCTAATGGCTGATCAGCTTGTTTGCTCATTCATATTCATTAAGAGGCAGCAGAGCAGAAGAACACACATGTATCTGTTGTTTATTCCTCCCTCTTCATCCCTCCATCCTCCCCTCCCCCTGTTGACCTTCTGTGGACAGGTTTGGCATGAAGAGAAGGAGGAGAGGAAGGAGGCATTACTTGTCTCTCCACCACACATCATTCATCTTTTACAATATACAAGTCCTACTCCTTTCATCAATAGATGCATACTTTTGTGTTTGTGTGTATTTGTATATACTGGTGATTGCGTTTGTGTTTTTGTATATACTGGTGATTGTGTTTGTGTGTATTTGTATGTACTGGTGGTTGTGTGTGTGTTTTTGTATGTACTGGTGGTTGTGTGTTTTTGTATGTACTGGTGGTTGTGTGTTGTTGTATGTACTGGTGGTTGTGTGTGTGTATTTGTATGTACTGGTGGTTGTGTGTGTGTGTTTTTGTATGTACTGGTGGTTGTGTGTGTGTTTTTGTATGTACTGGTGGTTGTGTGTGTGTGTTTTTGTATGTACTGGTGGTTGTGTGTATTTGTATGTACTGGTGGTTGTGTGTATGTATTTGTATGTACTGGTGGTTATGTGTGTTTGTATGTAGTGTTGGTTGTGTGTGTGTTTTTGTATGTACTGGTGGTTGTGTGTTTTTGTATGTACTGGTGGTTTTGTGTTTGTATGTACAGTACGTGTCACACCCTGATCTGTTTCACCTGTCCTTGTGATTGTCTCCACCCCCTCCAGGTGTCACTTATTTTCCCCAGTGTATTTATCCCTGTGTTTCCTGTCTCTCTGTGCCAGTTCATCTTGTCTGTTTCCAAGTCAACCAGCGTTTTTTCCCCGTTCTCCTGCCTTTGCTATTCTCCTTTTTCTAGTCCTACGGTTTTGACCCTTGCCTGTGTCGTGTCTTTGGCTATGCCGGATTAAGTGATATGACATGCTATTCTATAAAATAATTTATCCGTGATTAATATCACCTGATTGAGCTAATCATGTAAGTGTAATTAACGAGAGAGTCGGGCACCACAAAATAATATTTATAGAGCTGTTATCTTCCGAATAAACTCTTAAAGACCTAGTAATATTTTACATCAATAGCAGTCAATATCAATCGTCGTCTTAATTTAGTCTCATCTGAAACTTGTAAATTCTTGGTTATCTGCTCGAACCCTGGCTAACAATTTGAATCAGCAATACAAAATTGGGTTAAATTATTTATTTACTAAATACCTAACTAATCACACAGAATTACACATACACATAATTAAATCAGAACTTGACAAATTACATCATGAAGGAAAACGTTCGCTACGGGCGGAACAGATATGAAAGCTTGTTACACAAAGGAAAAGGGGCTGTGTTTGAGTGAAAGAGCGGGAAGACTGAGGGACACAGGGAGAATCTGTGCTATAAGTAAATACAGTATCTGATGCATTCTAAATTACCGCCCATTTGGAAAAGGAAAATGCAATAAATATTTACGCTGCTTTTCGGTAGGTTAGTGGTAGATGGAAAGCCGTGTGGCCCAATCGAGTCCTTTGAAGAATGTCTCTGGGTGTCAATTACATACGTTGTAGTAACATCATCGTGGGGTAAATGGGATACTCTGTCTGTTCCTTCCTAACCTGCTTTTGCATCTGCTGTTGCTAACTCAACGGCTAGGAGGTATCACTTCTGTAGTCAATAAAAGTTCAAAGTTCATACCATTCGCAGCAAAGCTCACGCTGATGTTGGCTTCATTCTGTAGTTATTATCTGAACCATTCTGACATAGGACCGCCGTCCTCATTGTTGGAACAGGAGTTTATATTGTCGTCAAGGGCTTATATAGGAAGGAAGAGGAGGGCGTGTTTGAAAGGTTTATAGCCCATGTCCCTTCAGCAGGGCGGGCCACTGATTGAGCAGAGCCCTGTCTTATGCGAAAAGCCCAAATCTCACATTTTAGAAGCTGTAAATCACATTTCATCCCATCACAAATAATTTCATATTCAAACATTTAAATTGAACAACAATTCCATGTGAATCCGATAACTCTGATGTGTAGACTTTCCACTGTAGAGTTCATGTCATCTTATCGTTGATGAGAATGTCTCAGATGAAAACCGAACTGACATCATATTCATTAAGTACCACAGCATATGTTCCATTGGTCGGATTACCAGAATATAGTTCATTTCCCGCACCTTCTGACGTTCCCAGAATCTCTATGTTAACCAAAGGTTTTGCAAATGTAACCTCAGTAGGGTAGAGAGAGGAAAAAGGGGGAAGAGGTATTTATGACTGTCATAAACCAACCCCCCAGGCCAACGTCATGACACCTGTTTCTGGACTGTATACCCGCCTGCCTGACCAGTCTGCCTGCCCTGACCTCGAGTCTGTCTGCCACCTGTACCTCTTGTACTCTGATCTGGTTTTGACCTCTTGCCTGTCCACGACCATTTGCTTGCCTATTCCCTTTGTATTTATGAAACATCTTAAACTCCAACCATCTGCCTCCTGTGTCTGCATCTGGGTCTCGCCTTGTGTCATGATAGTACGTATTTCTATGACAGTACGTATTTGTATGTGCTGGTAGTTGTGTTTGTGTGTATGTATTTGTATGTACAGTATGTATTTGTATATACTGGTGATTGTGTGTGTGTGCGTGTGTGTGACTCCAGTGTTTGTCAATTCACTAAAACCTGACCATGGTTGGTGTGAAACTGGACTCAACCTGAATAAATGTGAAACTGGGCTTAACCTGAATCAAATCAGATTGAACCAGAGTCGAACCAGAGTCAAACCAGATTCAAAGCAGGTGTCTATACACTAACTCTCCTCACCCTCTGACCCTCACACCTTTGTGGACATGACTGTGTCACATTCAGAACACTTCTTCAGTCATTTACATAAATTATTAGCATTTGTAACAACATTTGCATAGGGGCTGGCACTTTTGCATACGGACTGCAAAGCTGTTTGATAATTGCAGTCTGTGTGACGTGTGTGTATGTACTGGTGGATGTGTATTTGTATGTACTGGTGTGTGTGTGTGTGTGTATGTACAGTATGTGTGTGTATCGGTGGGGGCATGCGTATATATGCATAGTTTAGCACTTGTGTCTGTCTCTGCCACAGTGATGTAATGACAGTTATTTCACCCCCATTTATCAGCAGCACTTGTACCTGCTCTGATGTCCTAATTGGCCATAGCTCATTGGCTGCTCACGTCCCCTTACCTTAATTAACATGCGTGTGCTTTAAACAGTCCACAGGGACGACGGTGGAACAGCGAGGCCCACTCAATAGATGCCAGAGTGATTGATGCCTTTTCCTTCCTACTCTTGGTCTGATCAGGGCCCATTACAATGTCTCTCTTCACCCACGAGTCATCACTCTTCTACTATAGCTCACTCCATCTACCCACAATTCATCACACTTCTCTCCAGCAGACTAGGTCTCAGTAGGATGTAGCTCTCTGTCTGTCTGTCCGCTAAGAACCATTTTTCTCACAAGACTCATTATGGGAAGGACACTCGCACTCCCTCTTTTTCTCTGTCTTCCTGTCCTTCTTTCTCTGTCTTCCTCTCCTTCTTTCTCTGTCTCCCTCTCCTTCTTTTTCTGTCTCCCTCTCCTTCTTTCTCTGTCTCCCTCTCCTTCTTTCTCTGTCTCCCTCTCCTTCTTTCTCTGTCTTCCTCTCCTTCTTTCTCTGTCTACCTCTCCTTCTTTCTCTGTCTACCTCTCCTTCTTTCTCTGTCTACCTCTCCTTCTTTCTCTGTCTACCTCTACTTCTTTTTCTCCTTCCTTTTCTCGCTCTCTTCGTCCATCTCTTTCCCCCCCATCTCTTCTCCTGTCCCCTCTCCTTCACCCCTTTTCCCTCATCTCTCTCTCTCTTTCTCTCTCTCTCTCTTTTTCTCTGTCTCTCTCTCTCTCCCTCATCTCTCTCTCTCCCTCATCTCTCTCTCTCTCTCTCTCTCTCTCTCTCTCTCTTTCTCTCTCTCTCTCTCTCTCTCTCTCTCTCATCTCTCTCTCTCCCTCATCTCTCTCTCCCTCATCTCTCTCTCCCTCTCTCTCTGTCTCTCTCTCTCTCTGTCTCTCTCTCTCTCTGTCTCTCTCTCTCTCTCTCTCCCCCATCTCTCTCTCTCCCTCATCTCTCTCTCTCCCTCATCTCTTTCTCTCTTTCTCTCTGTCTTTCTCTCTCTCTCCCTCATCTCTCTCTCTCCCTCATCTCTCTCTCCCTCATTTCTCTCTCTGTCTCTCTCTCTCCCTCATCTCTCTCTCTCATTAACATGGTTAGGCACACCTGCTGTAATCCCTTCCTCTCTGACAGATTACAGCCCCTGTTCCTCCTATAGATACCTCCCTTCATCCCTCCCTCTCTCCCAGAAACCAATACATCTTTACCTACCAATTCCTCACAGTGATGCCCAGTGAGTATGTTCACCCCTCAAGACAGACTGGCTATAGATACACAATGCTGAATATGTTCAGTCTGTCCACTGTCTATATATACAACCTGCTATGGCACAGAACTGCACTTATTTTATGCTGTGGTTGAAATGACCTGGATCTCAGGGGTTGTATGTAGTAGAGAATGATGTAGAGCCATGTAACACTGCAGTAGTCTCTACAGTAGGAAGTTGTAGTAGTATCTACTGTGGGAAACTGTAGTAGTCTCTACAGTAGGAATCTGTAGTAGTATCTACTGTAGGAAGCTGTAGTAGTGTCTACAGTAAGAGGAAGCTGTAGTTGTATCTACAGTAGGAGAAAGCTGTAGTAGTCTGTACAGTAGGAGGAAGCTGTAGTACTCTGCGTTCATCCACCTCTGGCCTGCTCGCCTCCCTACCATTGAGGAAGTACAGTTCCCGCTCAGCCCAGTCAAAACTGTTCGCTGCTCTGGCCCCCCAATGGTGGAACAAACTCCCTCACGACGCCAGGACAGCGGAGTCAATCACCACCTTCCGGAGACACCTGAAACCCCACCTCTTCAAGGAACACCTAGGATAGGATAAGTAATTCTTCTCACCCCCCCTTAATGATTTAGATGCACTATTGTAAAGTGGCTGTTCCACTGGATGTCAGAAGGTGAATTCACCAATTTGTAAGTCGCTCTGGATAAGAGCGTCTGCTAAATGACTTAAATGTAATGTAATGTACTCTGTACAGTAGGAGGAAGCTGTAGTACTCTGTACAGTAGTAGAAAGCTGTAGTAGTCTGTACAGTAGTAGGAAGCTGTAGTACGCTGTACAGTAGGATAAAGCTGTAGTAGTCATCTGTACAGTAGGAGGAAGCTGTAGTAGTCTCTACAGTAGGAGGAATATGTAGTAGTCTCTACAATAAGAGGAAGCTGTAGTTGTATCTACAGTAGGAAGCTGTAGTAGTATCTACTATAGGAAGCTGTAGCAGTCTCTTACAGTAAGATGACGCTGTAGTTGTATCTACAGTAGAAGGAAGCTGTAGTTGTATCTACAGTAGAAGGAAGCTGTAGTAGTCTCTGCTGTAGGAGGAAGCTGTAGTAGTCTCTGCAGTTGGAGGTAGCTGTTGTAGTCTCTGCAGTTGGAGGAAGATGTAGTAGTCTCTACAGTAGGAGGAAGCTGTAGTAGTCTCTACTGTAGGAGGAAGCTGTCGTAGTCTCTACAGTACACTCTTAAAAGCGTTCCAAAGGGTTCTTCAATTATCCACATAGAATAACCCTTTTGGTTTTACATAGAACTGCAACGGATTCTACCTGGAACCAAAAGAGTTCTTCAAGGGTTATCTTATGGGGACAGGTTCTAGATAGCACCTTTTTTTCCTCCTACAGATTCCTCCTACTGTACAGACTACTACAGATTCCTCCTACTGCAGAGACTACTACAGTTTTCTCCTACTGTAGAGGCTACTACAGCTTCATCCTACTGTAGATACTACTACAGATTTCTCTTACTGCAGAGACTACTACAGATTCCTCCTACTGTAGAGGCTACTACAGCTTCCTCCTACTGCAGAGACTAATACAGCCTCCTCCTACTGTAGAGGCTAC